>NC_132848.1:8484848-8787878 GCF_048164855.1 Canis lupus baileyi | reverse complement strand
TTAAAAATAAATAAAAATAAAAAATTTTTTTAAAGATTTTATTTATTTGACACAGAGAGAGAGACGGAGAGAGTGAGCACAATCAGGGGAGCAACAGGCAGAGGAAGAGGGAGGCGCAGGCTCCCTGCCGAGCAAAGAGCCTGATGTGGGACTCAATCCCAGGACCTTGGGATCATGACCTGAGCTGAAGGCAGATGCTTAATCAACTGAGCCACACAGGTGCCCTGAAAAAAAAAAAGTTTTAAAGCAATATCTAACAATGGCAAATATGAAGATTCCACAAACGTGAACTAAAATACCAATATGCATTTATTAGCTTGTAACTGTTGCTCTGAGTCTTGATTTATACTATTATCACAAATGATTCTGACTGAACATTTTCTGGTGTCTATTTCGGTTCTATAACATTTATGTAATGTAAATCTTTTGAAAGTCTTCATACATCCAGTTGAAAACTCTGCAATAATTTAAATTTTAACTTGAGGAAACTGCCCATATTGGAATAGAGGCTAACGTGCCCAAGGAAGAAGTGTCCATTTATCTGGCAGCATTACATTTTAAAATTATCAGAAGGGAACACATGAGATGTTCAAGGAAAATGTTCCCAATCAAGGTAACACGAGTGTTCGGAATGAATACAGAATGCATAATTTTCTTATAAATTAGACATGGGACGTACTGAGCTGACTGTATTAGGTTAGATGCCGCAACTGCAAAACCAAGCTCTTAACTGCCATATTGGTCTCCACATTTCTGAATGAATTAAAAGGCTTCCAACAAGCTTCCTTTCCAGCACAGGAAATCCTGTTGGAGTCCCCCCTGCCAGTATGCGTCATGCTCACAGCTTTTCATTTTGCAACCCTTTAAAGGCCAACATTAGCTGCATTTCACAGGAAGTTCTCCCTTTAGTCCTCCAACAGTTCATAGGATAAACTTTGGTTGGACACAAGGTCAGCATAAATTGAGCTCTGCTTTCTTATCACACTGTAGCAGCTGCGCAGAGGATGAGACACCACCACCCCATGTCCCTAAACCTTTCTCTTTCTCAGTCTTTGGAATACATTTAGCTGCAGGTTGGTGGGCTTTCTGTGCCTTCTTGTTCTCCGATTTCTATATTAATATCTAGAAATACCTTTGGAAATCATCAAGGGGAAAAAAAAATCAATCTCCCTTTCCCAAATCCAAATGCTAACCAAAATGAAATATCCAGAAAGATTTGTATTAGTTAACTGTGTTCCCAAATTGAATTTGAGGCTCAGAATAAAGACACACGAAAATGCAATTAAATGAAATCTAATGCAGAAACATTTTACTAAGTGGAGAACACCATCATTTCAATAGGACTGTGGGAAATCACGCTATTTTAAGACACATCTGAAATAGCAGGCAAGGTAAATTGAGGTTGTTACCCAAGGAATTCTTGAGAGCATGTTCAAGAGTTACTGCCTAAATAAAATGCTTACTAATTCCTTTTGGAGGAATTTTTCACCTCCTCCCTAGACTGTGCACAGATTTCATTGACGAGAGTGAAAATATTCATTTGCCCTAAATAACCAAGCCACTAAAACAATGTAGTGGTAGTAAATTTGAGACCACAACTAGCATACCCACACATTATTCTCCTAAGTACAACTCTAGTGGCCTTGGTTCTCACACTATTATCTCCCCCAAATTTGGCTGTGCATATTGTTATGGAGCACATTAGCCTAATTCCTCAAGCAAAAGTAATTTCAATATTTATTCCTCCATAAACTACCTCAAAAAAAAAAAAAAAAAAAAAAGGCCAGGCTTTACTCTGAGCAGATCTTTTATTTAAAAACAGAAAATCTGAAGGGAGGAGCAAGATGGCGGAAGAGTAGGGTCCCCAAATCACCTGTCTCCACCAAATTACCTAGAAAACCTTCCAATCATCCTGAAAATCTATGAATTCGGCCTGAGAATTAAAGAGAGACCAGCTGGAATGCAACAGTGAGAAGAGTTCGCGCTTCTATCAAGGTAGGAAGATGGGGAAAAAGAAGTAAAGAAACAAAGGCCTCCAAGGGGGAGGGGCCCCGCGAGGAGCCGGGCTGAGGCCGGGGCGAGTGTCCCCAGGACAGGAGAGCCCCGTCCCGGAGGAGCAGGAGCTGCACCGACCTTCCCGGGGGAAAGGGGCTCGCGGGGAGGTGGAGCAGGACCCAGGAGGGCGGGGATGCCCTCGGGCTCCCGGGGACAGTAACAGCAACTGCGCGCCCAGGAGAGTGCGCCGAGCTCCCTAAGGGCTGCAGCGCGCACGGCGGGACCCGGCGGGACCCGGAGCAGCTGAAGGGGCTCGGGCGGCGGCTCCGCGGAGGGGGCTGCGCGGCCCCGGGAGCAGCTCGGAGGGGCTCGGGCAGAGGAAGAGGCTCCGTGCGGAGGGGGCTGCGCGGTTCCAGGAGCAGCTCGGAGGGGCTCGGGGGCGGCTCCGCGGAGGGGGCTGCGGGGCGGGAGCGCGAATCCAACAGCGCAGGCTCCGGAGCACAGGGCGCCGGGACACAGCCCAGGATCCGGCCTCCCCCGGGACAGGCAGAGGCCGGGAGGGCCCAGGACAGCGAGGACGCTCCTGCCCCAGCTGAGCAGATCAGCGGCCCCGCCCGGAGCCTCCAGGCCCTGCAGACGGAGTTCCTGCCGGAGCTGAATCCAGGTTTCCAGAGCTGCCCCGCCACTGGGGCTGTTCCTCCTGCGGCCTCACGGGGCAAACAACCCCCACTGAGCCCTGCACCAGGCAGGGGCACAGCAGCTCCCCCAAGTGCTAACACCTGAAAATCAGCACAACAGGCCCCTCCCCCAGAACACCAGCTAGACGGACAACTTCCAGGAGAAGCCAAGGGACTTAAAGTACACAGAATCAGAAGATACTCCCCGGTGGTTCTTCTTTTTTTTTTTTTTTTTTTTTTTTTTTTTGTTGTTGTTGTTGTTTGGTTTTGTTTTGTTTTGTTTTGCTTTTTGATTTGTTTCCTTCCCCCACCCCCTTTTTTTTCTCCTTTTTCTTTCTCTTTTTCTTCTTTTTTTTTCTTTTCGTTTTTTTTTTTCTTCCCTTTTTTTTCCTCTTTCTCTTTTATTTCCTTCTTTCTCTCCTCTCTTTTTCTCTTTTTCCCAATACAACTTGCTTTTGGCCACTCTGCACTGAGCAAAATGACTAGAATGAAAACCTCACCTCAAAAGAAAGAATCAGAAACAGCCCTCTCTCCCACAGAGTTACAAAATCTGGATTACAATTCAATGTCAGAAAGCCAATTCAGAAGCACTATTATACAGCTACTGGTGGCTCTAGAAAAAAGCATAAAGGACTCAAGAGACTTCATGACTGCAGAATTTAGAGCTAATCAGGCAGAAATTAAAAATCAATTAAATGAGATGCAATCCAAACTAGAAGTCCTAACGACGAGGGTTAACGAGGTGGAAGAACGAGTGAGTGACATAGAAGACAAGTTGATAGCAAAGAGGGAAACTGAGGAAAAAAGAGACAAACAATTAAAAGACCATGAGGATAGATTAAGGGAAATAAACGACAGCCTGAGAAAGAAAAACCTACGTTTAATTGGGGTTCCCGAGGGCGCCGAAAGGGACAGAGGGCCAGAATATGTATTTGAACAAATTCTAGCTGAAAACTTTCCTAATCTGGGAAGGGAAACAGGCATTCAGATCCAGGAAATAGAGAGATCCCCCCCTAAAATCAATAAAAACCGTTCAACACCTCGACATTTAATAGTGAAGCTTGCAAATTCCAAAGATAAAGAGATGATCCTTAAAGCAGCAAGAGACAAGAAATCCCTGACTTTTATGGGGAGGAGTATTAGGGTAACAGCAGACCTCTCCACAGAGACCTGGCAGGCCAGAAAGGGCTGGCAGGATATATTCAGGGTCCTAAATGAGAAGAACATGCAACCAAGAATACTTTATCCAGCAAGGCTCTCATTCAAAATGGAAGGAGAGATAAAGAGCTTCCAAGACAGGCAGCAACTAAAAGAATATGTGACCTCCAAACCAGCTCTGCAAGAAATTTTAAGGGGGACTCTTAAAATTCCCCTTTAAGAAGAAGTTCAGTGGAACAGTCCACAAAAACAAAGACTGAATAGATAACATGATGACACTAAACTCATATCTCTCAATAGTAACTCTGAATGTGAACGGGCTTAATGACCCCATCAAAAGGCGCAGGGTTTCAGACTGGATAAAAAAGCAGGACCCATCTATTTGCTGTCTACAAGAGACTCATTTTAGACAGAAGGACACCTACAGCCTGAAAATAAAAGGTTGGAGAACCATTTACCATTCGAATGGTCCTCAAAAGAAAGCAGGGGTAGCCATCCTTATATCAGATAAACTAAAATTTACCCCGAAGACTGTAGTGAGAGATGAAGAGGGACACTATATCATACTTAAAGGATCTTTCCAACAAGAGGACTTAACAATCCTCAATATATATGCCCCGAATGTGGGAGCTGCCAAATATATAAATCAATTATTAACCAAAGTGAAGAAATACTTAGATAATAATACACTTATACTTGGTGACTTCAATCTAGCTCTTTCTATACTCGATAGGTCTTCTAAGCACAACATCTCCAAAGAAACGAGAGCTTTAAATGATACACTGGACCAGATGGATTTCACAGATATCTACAGAACTTTACATCCAAAGTCAACTGAATACACATTCTTCTCAAGCGCACATGGAACTTTCTCCAGAATAGACCACATATTGGGTCACAAATCGGGTCTGAACCGATACCAAAAGATTGGGATTGTCCCCTGCATATTCTCAGACCATAATGCCTTGAAATTAGAACTAAATCACAACAAGAAGTTTGGAAGGACCTCAAACACGTGGAGGTTAAGGACCATCCTGCTAAAAGATAAAAGGGTCAACCAGTAAATTAAGGAAGAATTAAAAAGATTCATGGAAACTAATGAGAATGAAGATACAACCGTTCAAAATCTTTGGGATGCAGCAAAAGCAGTCCTAAGGGGGAAATACATCGCAATACAAGCATCCATTCAAAAACTGGAAAGAACTCAAATACAAAAGCTAACCTTAAACATAAAGGAGCTAGAGAAAAAACAGCAAATAGATCCTACACCCAAGAGAAGAAGGGAGTTAATAAAGATTCGAGCAGAACTCAACGAAATCGAGACCAGAAGAACTGTGGAACATATCAACAGAACCAGGAGTTGGTTCTTTGAAAGAATTAACAAGATAGATAAACCATTAGCCAGCCTTATTAAAAAGAAGAGAGAGAAGACTCAAATTAATAAAATCATGAATGAGAAAGGAGAGATCACTACCAACACCAAGGAAATACAAACGATTTTAAAAACATATTATGAACAGCTATACGCCAATAAATTAGGCAATCTAGAAGAAATGGACGCATTCCTGGAAAGCCACAAACTACCAAAACTGGAACAGGAAGAAATAGAAAACCTGAACAGGCCAATAACCAGGGAGGAAATTGAAGCAGTCATCAAAAACCTCCCAAGACACAAGAGTCCAGGGCCAGATGGCTTCCCAGGGGAATTCTATCAAACGTTTAAAGAAGAAATCATACCTATTCTCCTAAAGCTGTTTGGAAAGATAGAAAGAGATGGAGTACTTCCAAATTCGTTCTATGAGGCCAGCATCACCTTAATTCCAAAACCAGACAAAGACCCCACCAAAAAGGAGAATTACAGACCAATATCCCTGATGAACATGGATGCAAAAATTCTCAACAAGATACTGGCCAATAGGATCCAACAGTACATTAAAAAAATTATTCACCATGACCAAGTAGGATTTATCCCCGGGACACAAGGCAACACCCTTTTTGAACTCGGCCATAGTAACTTCTTGCAAGATACATCCACGAAGGCAAAAGAAACAAAAGCAAAAATGAACTATTGGGACTTCATCAAGATAAGAAGCTTTTGCACAGCAAAGGATACAGTCAACAAAACTCAAAGACAACCTACAGAATGGGAGAAGATATTTGCAAATGACATATCAGATAAAGGGCTAGTTTCCAAGATCTATAAAGAACTTATTAAACTCAACACCAAAGAAACAAACAATCCAATCATGAAATGGGCAAAAGACATGAACAGAAATCTCACAGAGGAAGACATAGACATGGCCAACATGCATATGAGAAAATGTTCTGCATCACTTGCCATCAGGGAATACAAATCAAAACCACAATGAGATACCACCTCACACCAGTGAGAATGGGGAAAATTAACAAGGCAGGAAACAACAAATGTTGGAGAGGATGCGGAGAAAAGGGAACCCTCTTGCACTGTTGGTGGGAATGTGAACTGGTGCAGCCACTCTGGAAAACTGTGTGGAGGTTCCTCAAACAGTTAAAAATAGACCTGCCCTACGACCCAGCAATTGCACTGTTGGGGATTTACCCCAAAGATACAAATGCAATGAAACGCCGGGACACCTGCACCCCGATGTTTATAGCAGCAATGGCCACGATAGCCAAACTGTGGAAGGAGCCTCGGTGTCCAACGAAAGATGAATGGATAAAGAAGATGTGGTTTATGTATACAATGGAATATTACTCAGCTATTAGAAATGACAAATACCCACCATTTGCTTCAACGTGGATGGAACTGGAGGGTATTATGCTGAGTGAAGTAAGTCAGTCGGAGAAGGACAAACATTATATGTTCTCATTCATTTGGGGAATATAAATAATAGTGAAAGGGAATATAAGTGAAGGGAGAAGAAATGTGTGGGAAATATCAGAAAGGGAGACAGAACGTAAAGACTGCTAACTCTGGGAAACGAACTAGGGGTGTTAGAAGGGGAGGAGGGCGGGGGGTGGGAGTGAATGGGTGACGGGCACTGGGGGTTATTCTGTATGTTAGTAAATTGAACACCAATAAAAAATAAATAAATAAATAAATAAAAAAAAAAAAAAATAAAAAATAAAAAAAAAAAAAATAAAAACAGAAAATCTGACCCTGTCGAAAAATGGACAATTCAAGGGTTTTATTTACATTACAAAAGAGTTAGTAACTTATAATGATCTCTTCCATGTTAATTAACATTCAAGGGACACCTGTTGTACAAAAAGAGGTCCAGCAGATCAATTCACTCCTACCACCATCCTCCAGAATACTGCCAACCACACTGCGTGGTGACAACATACATGAGAGCTACATACATGTCCTCTGGGAGCAGGGTCCTCTGACCAAGAAAGTTCAACACATCAAATCCAGTATGAAATCTAAACATATCTAGGGTCACAGAATCAAGGTTCCCCAAAGTTGATTGACTACAGAACCCTTTTTTTAAAATAATTCCAAATCAACAACTTGGAGTCCGCATTCTTCAAAAGATACTGAGAAATGTTGTCTTTTAAAAAAGATTAGCATTCCTACCCACGTAGTCTCTAGAGTACACACAGAGCTTTAAACAAAATGGGCCAGTACTGGAAATCTGACGATTTCACACAACATCCAGATTTACTACCACTCAGTCCCTGAAGAATCATGACTAGCTGAAGGGTAGCAGTGGGGTTTGACCACTTTGACAAGCTAGGTGCAGTCCTCCGATTCTCGAAGCTTCTCACCCATGATTCCCTGCAGCATGCATGGATGCTCCCCACCTGCTTCTCCTGGGCATTTATTTGCCCGTGAGACTGCAGAGGAAAGAAGAACATGGGAGAAGAAGAGTCAGAAACCTGTTCTGCTGAGCTGATCAATTATAGGTCTAGTGAGAAAGCCCGTATGTCATAAATCTCCAAACTTTTCCATGTTACCATCTCTCCTTCAGTGTTCGTGATCAATACTTAGTCTCTGAAAGCTTACTCTAACCTTAATTCAACTAGAATATTCCCTCATGTGTTTTCTATACTAAATTCTCACAATGTCATCATCCTCGTATCAACGGGAACCATCTACTGAACATTCACTAAATTCTGTGCTCTAGGCAAAGTGCATGAGTACTACATCATTTAACTCCCACAGCAAGTCTATGGCATATGTCCGTTTAGGATCCTCTCATTTATTGATGAGAAAACAGGGTCAGACTTGTCAAAGTCACACAGTGAGTATGAGGCAGAGTGGGCCAACTGTCTTCACCATTACACTACCCTGAGCCTTATTTGAAGGCTGCACTGGTGAAGAACAGACCTGAGCAAGAAGGCTGGTGGAAGGCATACCCTATGATCTACCAAAGGATAAAGGCATGCAGGCCCCTGTGTTGCAGGGTCACAGATGAATCTGAGATGCCGTCCCATCCTTGAACTCCACAGGAAGCAAGCAGAAAGGCAAAGATCTTCACGGGCAAGTATTCCTCAGTAGTAACCAACAACCCCAACTTCTACCTTGAGCACTTGAGGGGTGAAATGAAGAATTTCACAGACATTGTAAGACACGTAACCTAATTTTACACAAAAGGAGACCAAAGCTCCGTTTAGACTCAAGGACTCAAGACCTTCCAGTTTACGTAACAGTGGCCACGGTAAATGCAGAATTCAAATTCCAGGTCCTGGGATCCCAAGTCTAGATTCAGTCACTCTCCCATCCGAAAGACCTGTATGAGAAAGTTCTAAATCTGTGTTGTCCAATACATAGCCTGATGTGGTTGTGTGACTGAGAAACTGAATTTTTAAGTATTATTTATTTTTAAATAATTTTTATTTAAATTTAAACAGTCAACTGTCCAGAGGTAGCATGAGACCCCACAGGTTTAAGGATTCAGTCCTACAAAACGACTCCCGCTTCAGATGCCAACTACAAAACCAGGTTGTCACCTGGGCTTCTGACCAACCTGCTGTAAACATGAGGGTCCCATAAGCCCTCACACAATTTAATTTAAATAGTGGCAAGTTGCTACTTGTGATACTGTGATTTATAAAGAGAAATATATATGCTGGTCTCTGTGCATGGTTCCCAAAACAGAGTTCCTGAAACCCTTGGCATTTCCTAAGTGATAAGAGCAATAAATGGGAAAAGGAATATCTTTTATTATTTATAAGCCTCTTGCAACCACATCTGAGTTTACGTACGAGGCAACTTCTGGAAGGCCCCTGTGGTTGGCACTGGTTGCCAGGGGAACCAACCACAAGATTGGGGGGTTGGAACTTTCAACCCCATCCTACTCTCCCCACCTCTAGGGAGGGGAAAGGAATGGAGGTTGAATGGATAGACGGCCATTGATTTAATAAATCATGCCTGTATAATGAAGCCTCCATAAAAACCTCAAAGGAAGGAATCTGGAGAGCTTCCAGGTTGGTGAGCATGTGGAGGTGCTGGGAGAATGATGTACCGGGAGAGGGTGTGGTACGGAAGTGTGGAGCTTCCATACCCCTTCCCCCCATACCTGGCCCTATGCATCTCTTCCAGTTGGCTGTTTATGAGTTGTATCCTTTGATAATTGAGCAGTAATCTAGTAAATCAATGGTTTTCCTGAGTTCTGTGAGCCATTCTAGCTGACAATTGAACCTGAGGGGGCGACAGGAAGGAGTCCATGGAACTTCCAGTTCGTAGCTGCTTGGTCAGAAGCCCAGGTGTCAACCTGGACTTGGAACTAACATCTCAAGTGGGGGGGTGGGGCAGCCTTGTAGGGCTGAGCCCCTAACCTGCGGGATCTGATGGTATCTCCAGGTAGACTGTGTCAGAACTAAATCACAGGGCACAATTGAGTTAAATTGTAGGACACCTAGCTGCTTAAGAATTGCTTGGTGTGGAGAAAAAACCACCACACGTTTGGTAGACAGAAGTATAGAGAGTTGAGTGTAGAGGAAAGAAAAAGAACAGAATTTTCTGTTGTACGACTACATCTATAAACCTTTTCAACTGCACGTCCTATGCGTGTACACATTTTCTACAGAGGCTTGACAAGCTCCTCACGGGATAAGCAGATGATCAGAGGAGCCAGAGAAAGGCTGTGGTCTGGGTTTGAACACTAATTTTTATATTCAGCTAACGGGCCGTATCTTAAGAAGCAACCAGAGTGCCTCCAACACAGTAAACGCTCAACGTCTCCTCCAGTGAACAGATGAAGGCTTTTGTGTCCTAATGCAGGAAGAAGCTCTATAATAACCTCACATGTAACTATAGTAACAGAAATTCTCACCAATATTAAAATATGTGTAAGTGTTGAGAGCAAATACAAGTACAACGTAGCAGACGTACTATGTGGGGATTTGTCCAAAGTCACTTAGACAAGTCCCTTGGCCTCTCCAGTTTGTTTTCTCTTCTGCAAAATGAAGAGAGTGGCCTGAGGATTCCTAGTCATTGTCAACTGTCAAAATTTAGCTGTCATGGGTACTCAGGAAACCTTTTCTACTTAATAACTGTAGCTGAGTACAGTTTAAAAATGATAAAATCAGATCTAGAACCTTATTTTATTCTTCTCACTGAAACCCTCTGCCACTTTGCGGAGTTATTAATACAGAAAAGTACATTTTGATCTCTTCATGGCCAGAAATGCCCCCCAGCTGCCTACCCCACGTGTAAGGACGTCTAAGCCCTACATCTGCAAAGCCTGGCTTTCTCGAATAATGGACCCAGCACTGTTCTCAGATCTTCAATCTCCGTATTCTTTCACTTTGGCCTAAAATTAAATCCTCCTCCATTTAAGCCCCCAAATGACATCCTGTTTTTAGGTGACACATACAACATGTATTTTCCAATAAACTAGATAATGTCTGACTGGGGAGTGGGCAGGGAGAGCAGCTTAATCACAAAGTAACTGTAGTGGCACAAGACTGGGTTCACTGAGCAATAGCTTGAGTACGTAGCACAGAGTCCCAAAGATCCTAATTTTGTACTTGGGTTTACTATGTCGCTCTTCTTCTAAATGCCTACATAACTGAGCAGCCCAGCTCAATCTCAGATGGCATGCAATCAAGGAAAATAATGGGCCATAGCAAATAACTTCAAAGCCTTGGCACCTCTTAGGTTAATAATACATAATTGCTACAATTTCTTTTAGCACAGTACTTTAATTAAATGCACTAAAAGTCTCTACCTACCAACTTATTTTCAACCACAGGCAGCCATTTTGCACTCTAAAATGAGGCATCTAGAGTGCTTCGTGTCCCCCCCACAAAAGCAGGCCTCTCCTCAGAAACCTTTCCTGTAACACTGGCTTAGAGTTAGAGACACAGCCTCTTTCTAAGCCCACCTTCAGAGATAAGATTCAAAGACAAAATAAGCTCTAGCTTTAAAGAGCTACACAAGTGCTTATCATGGTTTTGTAAATGAGGTGCTGTAAACTTTCCATACTGTATCCTCTTGCAATGAAAAAACACAAATGGCCTCCAGAGGCAAAAGAACAAGAACAAGAAAAAGAGTTGGGGAAAAACATCAGTTTTATGCTATTAAAATATACAAAATCAATATACAAAATATATCCAGAAATATATTTTTAAAATTCCATTCCTAACACTTTAAAAAGAGAAAGTGGGAGGTGAAGATTTTGAACTCTGTATCATCATGACCTAAAGGCATTTGTCTAGATTATTTTTTGATAATTTTCATAATGCAATTGGTAATAATAATTCAGTGTTACGTATCATATGACTTCACTATTTTAGGAGCTATTTTTCACTAGCCCTATTTGAGATTAAACTATAGAATTTAGAAATATGGCAGTAACCACTAGGGAAACTAAAAACCAAGCATTTGAAAATGGTTGACCCTGTAGTTCAAGATGGGGTATGGGATGGGAATGGTTGCTTTTCACTATAACCTTGTTTTGTCTATTATGTTTTAATTAGGTACATGTGCAACTTAGGTAATAATTTGTTGGGTTTTTGTTTTTAAAGTTACAAGACTAAACTCTGAAAAACAATCTCTATAACAGGGCGTCTAGGTGGCTCAGTGGTTGAGTATCTGTCTTTGGCTCAGGGTGTGATCTGGGGGTCCTGGAATCAAGTCCCGCATCCTACTTCTTCTCCCTCTGCTTGTGTCTCTGCCTCTCTCTGTATCTCTCATAAATAATAAAATCTAAAAAAAAAAAAAAAAAAAAAAAAAGAAAGAATCTCTACAACAGAATTTCTATCATAATTTCCCAACACACAATTTTCATCACTACACCCTACTTTTCTTGAGGGTGAGGAAGGCACAGGTTTACCCTCCCTTGCCAGTTTCTTTTCTGGATATACTAATATGCTCCAAATGTTAGCCCAGGGGTTGAGTGGCAGGAGTGATCTGCTGTGATGGGGTCAAACTCACCTCAAGAGAAGCAGGTAGGCTAAAGAGCATGTGGTGTAGGGATGATGGAAAGAACGGAGAGGGGTCACGTGACTGGGTAGGCCCATCTCCTACAGAACAGGTATGTGGGAGCACACAAGCAAGAAAACTGGGGACTGCAAGAGCAGTTATTTGTCATCAGAAAAGTTTCCTCCGGTAACAACTCAGGTGTGGAGGTGAAGGCCTCTGATGTGGGCCACGAGGATGCTAAGAGGGAGGTACTAAAGACCTCCATCAGTGTGGTGGAGTGACCCAGAACCCAGTCCCTGAGTAGCACAAGGAACAAGAGAGGGTGGGGTCCAGCAGGTGGCCTGACCCCACGGAGAGGGCCTTTGGTAAAAGAATGAAAAGATGTCTGGGATCAATGCAATGAGGAGCTAGCAGGGTGCAGAGCTTCCTCTAGGAAAGGCCACCAAGGATGTGCTCTCCTTGGAGATGAAAGGAGGAGGTGGAAACAGAAAGCTGGGGAGGACCAGCCTATGAAGAGGGGCAAAAGGCCGGGCCATTTACTTACAATGGACGCAGTTTTGTCCAGGGCCCAGTAGAGGAGGACGGGAAAGGGACAGGGCAGACGGCCTGGCGGGGAGGCCGCCATCCTATCTCCTGGCTCAGGATGAAGCTGGGCAGCCATGTGGACCTGCTGCAGGCCAGGTGAAGAGCTTCTTAGTCTCTTAAGTTCTTGGTTCAAGTCCAGTTAGTTAACATACAGCATAGTATTAGTTTCAGGTGAACAATATCATGATTCGGCCCTTCCACACATCCAGGTGAGCAGCTTTAATTCTGCAGCTACAGGTGCCTGGGCGGGCCTGGCCTGAGGAGCTCAGGTGGCTACCACCCAGGCCTGGTGAGCCCTCCCTCCCCATCCTCGAGGCAGCTGGGCTTTGTAGGGGTGAACCGGGAGTGAGGGGGTGTGGGGGCAGAGGCCAACCCCCAGCATGACCATATACTGTTCACACCACAGGAACTAAACAGCTCTGATTCCAACTTCTCATAATCAGAAAACACAGCCTTTTGCATTAACTTGGGTTATATTTTTTCTACCATGAAATGAAATCACCAACTTCGGCCAGGAGCCGCTGCAGCCAGCAGTGTGGAGGAGGAAAAACACACCCCTGTCCACTCATCTACGTCCTCCCAGCCTACTCTCCCCTGCCCCTTGGCCTCTCTGTCAACATTTGTCTCTAAAGTGTAAGCATGGCTCTCAAAAACAAACCATTCCACTCTTTTCTGGTAAAAACAGCACTGATGGGGCGCCTGGGTGGCTCAGTCAGCCAAGCGACCGCCTTCAGCTCAGGTCATGATCTCAGGGCCCTGGGATCGAGTCCTGCATTGGGCTCCCCACTCAGTGGGGAGTCTGCTTCTCCTTCTCCCTCTGCTTCTGCCCCCACTCATGTTCGCTGCCTCTCTCTCTCTCAATAAATAAAATCTTAAAAAAAAAAAAAAAAAAAAAACCCACCCACCAGCTTCTTGAGGATGGGTAGGAGAGGGGTGAGCTAAGATTAATGCCTCCTCCGGGGCAGGTACAGAGCCTGGAGCACTCCACAAGTACCTGTGAGGTCGAGAAACGTAATCAAGGTAAACCTGCAGCCACTTGTAAAAAGCAACAGAGAGGAGGGAAGCTACAGGACAGTTAGGGAGAGATGTCATGTCATGGAAAAACTATGTGGAACAAAGGAAACATTCGCTTGTGGCAAACAAACAGTAACCATCAGACATTCTTGTACTTTTATTTCAACTACACGTAACTAAGAAGTGCTTAGAACTTACCATATTTGTTCACTCAACAAATACATAGCAGGTACCTGCCACGTGCCTGGCCAAGTTAGATGCTTGGACTAAGATGTAACTATCTGGGGGACCAAAAAAAAAAAAAAAAAAAAAAGACCTAATGATTTGGCATGACACACACCAGGTCTCAGGATCTCTAGAGGGAAAAGCCAGCCCAGTTGTTAGCTGAGCCCTTCCTTCACTCCCCCCTCTTGCCCCCAAATAACACAGATCTTAAAAAGAAAGGAAAAAAAGGGGGGATGCCTGGGTGGCTCAGCGGTTGAGCACCTGCCTTTGGCCCTGGGTGTGATCCTGGAGACCTGGGATCGAGTCCCAGAGGTTGAGCACCTGCCTTTGGTCCATGGTGTGATCCTGGAGACCCAGGATCAAGTCCCGCGTCAGGCTCCCTGCATGGAGCCTGCCTCTCCCTCTGCCTGTGTCTCTCTCTATGTCTCTCATGTACAAATAAATAAAATCTTAAAAAAAAATTTTTTTTAAAAAGAAAAAAGGCAGCTCTCTGAGGCCATTATTATTTTCTTTCGAGGACAAGCTCTACTGCATCACATTCGACTGTTTTTACAGATCAAAGCTCTCAGAAGTCGTGGGGTGACATTATAATTTGAACAGGAACAGGAGCGTTGGCTACTTGAGCGTTGGCAATTCACACGATACGCTGCCTTAAAAGCTCCTTGAGTGGAGGGCCGGGGAGGGCATGGGGAGCCCAGGCCAGGAGGGCCACCACCTCCCAGGTGAGAGTTCTCAAAGGAGTTTCAAGCTCTCCTACGACCTCCTGATCAGCTGGGCACCGTGTGCGAACCTGCGGTGGTGGCCATGCCCCTTTGTCACTCGCTCGCTCCTTCACCCACAAACACGTGTGGAGCACTCAGCATCCCCTGGGCACCTGGCTCTGCCCTGGGTGCTGTGGTCCCGGGGCTGCTGGTTACAGGATGGATGTTACCCCCACACACGGGGAAAGGTGTGGCTTTAAAGGCACAAGCCACCTGTGCACGGGATGGCCCTTGAGGGCCTCAGGGAGCACAGTTAAGAAAAGAAGGAACCATGGGCAGGGTTCAGGTGTGTTTTTCTTGGCCCAGGTCTGCAGCCCCATTGACCCTCTCCAGCCCAGGTGCCAGGTGCAAGCTCGCATGGTTCAACAGAACCATGCCCAGTGTGCGGCAGGGTATGCTGTGACCCAGCTGGCCAGGGCGGCTGCAGAAGGTTCTATGGCAGCTGGGAATACCCTGAAGGGGCTTCATCCTGCCATGAGCTGGCCTTCTGAGCAAAATGGGAGACAACTGCACTGTTGTGTGGCAAAAGTACCTAACTATGTAAGACCACTCTCATCCTCACTTGGTAAAAATGGAAGACAGTGACATGTCCCCGGACAGTTGGTAAGTTACTAGTTTCCCTTACTTTTAACAGAATTTTAAGTCACTTAAAAAAAAGCTTTTCTATACAGAGAGACAAGAAACATAACATTTAAGAGCTCTACACAGTTCTAGAAAAATGTCAAGCTCCTGTCAAGTTCTACCCTGTGGTGGACAAAGATGAAGACCCACAACACCCAAAGCCTTGGACACGTGAATCCTCTAATTTGGTCCATCTTGTGCTTTACAGCAAACCAACTTGGAAAAGAGAAATCTCCATGTTCTGAACAAGATGGGCCAATGTCTGATAGTGCAAGAAAGAATATCTCTACAGAAGCTAAATCCACAGACACAGAGGAAAAGCTACAATAAACTCAACACTACTCAGGGCAACAGATAAAAACCTCTGGATTCCATATAGAGCTCTAGAGTCTCTGTGGAAAGTCAGATCAGGACCAGAGGAATGTGACAGACACACACAGAGGAATGACACTGGACCACTTTCTTATACCATGCACACAAATTAACAAATCCAAATGGATTAAAGACCTAAATGTGACACTTGAAACCATAAAAGTCCTTGAAGAGACTACAGGCAGTAATCCATCTGACGTTGACTTGTGGCAACATTTTTTCTGCAGTACGTGTCCTGAGGCAAGGGAAACAGCAAAAATCAACTATTGGGACTGCATCAAAATAAAAAGCTTCTGCACAGAAAAGAAACAATTAACAAAACTAAAAGCAAACTTTTAGTTGAATAGGAGAAGATATTTGCAAATGGCATATCCAATAAAGGGCTAGTATCCCATATCCCTGAAATGAATAATCCAATTAAAAAATGGGCAGAAGACATGAATAGACATTTCTCCAAAGAAGACATCCAAATGGCCAACAGACACAGGAAAAGATGCTTGACATCACTCACCATCAGGGAAATCAAAACCACAACAAGATATCACTTCAGACATGTCAGAATGGCCAAAATAAAAAACACAAGAAACTCCTAGTGTTAAGGGAGGGTGTGGAGAAAGGGAAACCCTCTCGCACTGTTGGTGGGAATGTCAAATGGTGCGGCTACTGTGGAAACCAGTTTAGGGGTTCCTTAAAAAATTAAAAATACAATCCAATAATCGTACTACTGGGCATTTACCCCCAAAATATAAAAACACTAATTCAAGGGGATACACGCACTCCTATCTATGTTTATCACATTATTCACAACAGCTACACCCTGGAAGCAATCCAAGTGTCCATCAATAGATAACTGGATAAAGAAGAGGTGGTATATATACATTATTCATAAAAAAGAATGAAATCTTGCCATTTGCAGAAACATGGATGGATCTAAAAAAAGATAATGTTAAGTGAAATAAGTCAGGAAAAGACAAGTATCATATGATCTCATTCATACGTGGAATTTAAGAAACAAATGAGCAAAGGAAAAAAAGAGAGACAAACCAAGAAACAGATTTTTAACTACAAAGAACAAACTGGTGGTTCCCAGAGGGGAGGTGGGTGAGATAGGGGATGGGGATCAAAGAGTACACTGATCATGATGAAAAAAATTAAATTTAACAACAACAACAACAAAAAGACTAGAGGGATGGGTGTGAAAGGTCAAAGACCTGGCAAGCTGCCCTTGGAGAAGCAAGACAGGTGATAACATGGACTCAGGAGACAGAAACCATGCTAATGACCAGATAAGAGGAGTCAGGAGGAAAGTGATGGATGTTGCAAAGTGTGCATTTCAATACCCAGAAGAGAGAGAAAAATAAATTCTATACCAATACTTCTAAAAGACAGAACACAGCGTGGACCCAACAAATAATCCTAAAAGTTGTCAGACTGTGACAGCCTAAACCCAAAGGGCAGTTTGCAAGCTTCGGGAGAGTGGAAATAAAATGACCACCCTTTGTCAAGAAGAAATGGAGCTTCTTGGACAGATCATGACGTGGAGCAAGAGGAGGAAAGTTCTGGGGCAGATGACAGGATGAGCTGTGAGGACAAAGAGCTAGAAACCTTAGGAAGCCACTCAAAAACCTTAAAGAAAAGTGGGAAAGTACCATTTATTCTTTTTTTTTTTAAGATTTTACTTTTTTAATTTATTTTTATTTTTTTTTTTTAGATTTTACTTTTTTTTTCAAGTAATCTTTACACCCAATGTGGGGCTTATACTTACAACCCTGAGATTGAGTTGCGTGCTCTACCGACTGAGTCAGACAGGTGCCCCTATTTCTTCTTTTCAAAAAGACTCTGTTACTTGAACTGAAAGCTCGTGGTCATTGGATAAGAGCATGGGAAGCTGAAAGAAACCTTCTCAAGAGATGGCTGCAGACCTGAGACAGCTCAACAGCATTACACTCCACTTCTGAAGTGGATGCTCACACGTCTGATGAGCCAAACCTTTCCTTCCTCCTCTATTGATAATCCAGTGTTTCCAATGGATCCAAATGGTGTGTTTATGGCAAGAGAATTTCCTCTCCTCTCCTTTCTCCAGAAAGCACGAATACCCTCACCACCTGCCCCCAGCTGGGTTTCCACCCAGGCCTTCTTTTTCTTATTTTCCCTCCTGTGCTAGGTTTTCCCTGGAGATTCCTGTGCAGAAAATAGAAGTGAGCTACCTTCTGGGGGTTGCTGAGCCTCTATATGACTCCACTGCTCAAAATCCTGACACAGAGAGGGCCTTAAGTCATTCTGCATCTGACTTTTTATTATTAAGTATTTTTTGAGTTATTTATATTAGAAAAATTTACATACATGTCTTTAACTCTTGTTCAAACTGCAACTCAATATAAATTTTAGACAGGTCTGTAGCGAAAAAAGATAGCTCAAATTATTCCCATTATATCATATATTCTAGAAAATATAAGCAGCAAGTTTGAATCTGATGAGCCAGACCACTGTTTCCTCAACAATGTACTACCCACCAGCAGTTCAGCTATTAGGGATGTTTGAAGTAGCAAAATGCTTTTCTTCCTGCCAGTGGCTCTCCACGGCACAGTGGTAGGAAAGAGAGGGAAAGCTTCCTATTGGGCTCCCTAAACTTGAGTTGATTTTAAAAATCTACTCCAATAATGTGGGAATCAAAACTAATGATAATATCCAACTGTTACATGTAAAAATCTCGGTGACTAATGCTCTTACTGTATGCATTCAAAAGGATTTCCCTTTCCAGGAAATGTCAAAATAAAGGTATGTCTTGAACAATGAACAAGCCCTGGGCAGGGCTGTCAGCATGAAGACATATTCCGGTAGTAGAGGCATTTTTACAAGTTCAACAATTTTATATATGCAAAATGTCATCTGCTTTCAGTCAGAATGTGTGTGTGTGTGTGTGTGTGTGTGTGTGTATTTAAAATTTTCAATGTAGGAGGATGTCTGGTCATAAGAGCAAGAGCATTTGCAATGAGAGATGTGTCAGGACCTACCGCCTGGAGTACGTCAAAAAAAGGGGGAAAAAAAGGTTTCCTTCTAACTTCAGGTGAAAAGACTTACCTTGGTAAATTACCTTTGCTACTAGAAAAATGTGTTGTGTTTCAAGAGAAGCTTTGGGGATAGCCTGAGACAGACAAAGGGCAGACCCATCTGTCACCAAGAAACAGTCCTACAATTTCATAAACTGGGGTGTGTTCAATCATCCCACCATTTGCCTGGCTGAGTCTTTCATTCTCCTTTGAAAACCTCATGGAAATGAAGACATTGAGGGCTAAATGAGAAAGGTGCCTGCTGGCCCGACCCTAAATGGGAATAATGGCCTTGGCGAGTAGGCCTGCGTGCCCTGCTAGGCAGATGTCAGCTTGGCAGACAGTCCCCTGGACTGTGAGGTATAGCTCTGCAGTTGCATGATGAACCAAATCTGCACTTTCCCGGGGTTCTAACTGCATACCCCCCCCACACACACACTTCAGGAACCAGTGATAACCTCTGGGCAGCCCCTTTAAGGGTCACAGAAGTTTCTGCTGCTCACTTCTCCTTGGCCTTGACAAGTTACTTTTTAAAATATCTACAAAATGTAACTAAGAGTTTTACGAGAACTGTCTGGGTCCTGGGCAGGTACCTAATTAATATTTGGGTACCAAAATATAAAACCAAGAGACCCTGTTTGTTCTTAGCTATATAGGAAGTTGATTGACAAAACAGACCTGATTTTTAACAAACACTTTGTAAATAAATTCAATAAATTTGCTAGCTATAATAAAAGACTTAGGTACAATATGATTTTTTAATATTTATCATTTGAGCAATTAAATAGCAGACATTTTGTCTCTTAAACTTTTAAATTATAGAGGCGCCTGGGTGGCTCAATTGGTTAGGTGTCTGACTTTGGCTCAGGTCATGTGGGGTCCTGGGATGGAGCCCCATGGGGCTCCCGATTCAGCAGGGAGTCTGCTTCTCTGCCTCTGCTCCCCCCCACCCACCCCACCCACTCACGCTTGTTCTCATGCGTTCTCTAATAAAAAAATAAACTTTTAGATTATAAAAAACTTGGGGCACCTGGGTGGTACAGTTGGTTAAGTGTCTGACTCTTGGTTTTGGCTTAGGTCCTGATCTCAGGGTCATGAGATTGAGCCCCAGGTCAGGCTCCAGGCTCAGCATGGAGTCTATTTGGGATTCTTTCTCCCTTTTCCTCTGCCCCTCCTGCTCATGCTCTTTCTCTAAAAATAAATAAATAAATTGTAAAAAAAATAAATTATAAAAACTTAATAACACAATATTATAAACACTGGAAAGTAGAGAGAAGTTATTCTTAATCTCAACACTACAGTAGTACTTTTATTCAGCTCAAAATGCATATTTCACTTAATTATATTCATGCCATATAAACTTTATATGATTTTTCATTTATTTTCTACATTGCTAGTTTTCATACTATTTCCTAATATTGTATTCTATTGAATTAGAACTTTAATACGGTTAGCTTATTTTTGTTAGGGTTTTCATAATTTATTTTAAATAATCTCTGTACCCAACATGAGGCTCAAACTCACAACCCTGAGGATCAAGAGTCACAAGCTCTTAACACACTATAAATCATCTATCAATATTAAGTGTTAAAAAGTTTAAAGTAGAAAACCAAAGTAGCTCCAACCAAATAGAAAAACTGAAGGGTTGAAAAAGTACTCATACTAAAACTAACTCTAAAAATCATTCTAAAATTTAATTAAGATTAAATTATAGAGAAGCCATCAGAAAAAAAGAATATAATATTTATCAGGTCTATGGGGAAATGATCATTCGGTTTATAAGCAAAAGAAGATAGGGCAAAAGGAAAGACCTACAATCTGAAATAGATAAAAATTTCAAACTTATAAAAAATTCAACTAACAATAAAATGTAAGCGAACAGGAAAAATACATTTAAAAAATGTTTAAAGTAACTTTTATTTCAAGAAGTCCAGAAGAATAAATCAATGTACATAAAATAGTTAAAAAGGGCAGAAATATGTTAAAATAGTGCTCTGCACATAAAATTAATTTTCAAATACAACTGCTATGGGTATTCTAAAGCCTGTTGTTTCTTGTCAAAAGTGTTACTACTATGCCAACAAATAATCTGTACACAGTAAGTGATAATAGTGAGTGCTAAAGAAATATTGGCACACTAAGTGATTTACATGAATTATCACATTAATCTTCACGATAGTGTATGCCTCCATACTATTATTACCTGCATTTTACAGATAAGAAAGCAAGACTCAAAGAGGTTAACTAATTTGAATGAGGTCATGGAGCTGGGATGGGAAACCAAACATCCTGATCCAAAGCCAGCATACAGTCAACATGCTATAAACTTTACTGGTCCTCCAAACAAAATATAACTGCCAAAAAATCTAATCTATCACTATAGGGTATAACTTATTTTTGGTAAATTGTTTCTCCTTGCAAGTGATTATTACCATGCAAATAAAATTCTGATAGCCTTCTCTATTCTCATCATTGGGTGATGTTATTCCACATATGTATCATAAAATACCCATAAATGGTTTACTGTAATGCATCAATGATCCGTAATATCCCATGAAAGTACTTTGATATATTCCAGCCCAGTCATATGTTCACACACCATTGTATCTACTCCAGAAAATTACTATCTAATCTCAAGAGCTCAGTGCCATTGGATTTCAACTAAGGTAAGGTGTGACCCTGACAGTTTCCAGAAAGTCAACGTGACAGCTTTGAAAGTGGCAGCACCACCGTTGGCTGCTTTCCTATAATGCTATTACACAATCGGCACCAAAAAAATGAAGGATGAGGAAAACAGCTGACTTCCCAAAATACACAGTGCATGTTCTTTTCGGTTATGGGTATTGAAAAAGTGTTGACAGTAACGTGTTGTTCTGGAGTGACCTCCTCATCTCCCCCCCCCCTCCCAATCTGGTTACATTTTTGAGAGAGACCCTAGCAAAGTGAAGAGCATGCAGATAAAGGACGTCAGGCTGGTGAGAGGCATGGGCAGCATCACACACTCATTCATTCACACATCAATACATTTTCAAGGTGCACCCAGGATGTGCCAGCAGCCAGAGCCAAAAACAGAATGAAAGAGTCCCTATCCTCATAAAACCTGCAGTTCTGTAGGGCAGAAGTCAGAGAAAATAATGGCTAAATAGCATAAAGTGTGGTTTAAGAGAGGTTATGGGTGGTACTTTTGGATGGCCGAAGATGGAGGACAAATGGAGACCTTGAGATACCACATTCTATGAGTTCTGGGCTCACAGGGTCAGTCCTGGAGCCACAGGCCAGACAGTCTGTGGATGGGGATGCTCCAACTGAGGGTCATCTTGGTCTGGAGCAACACCCAACACCAAGGCTTATTCCCCTAGGAGCATCTCCAGTTACCTCACACCAAATCATCTTCCATTGATGGGTTCAACATGGATTTGGGTCAGTAAATAGCTTTCACTTGCAGTTGGTGAGTACTTTTTAAGAAGAAACAAATCACTATTTAGTAACTACGTCTATTCAGGAGTGACTGATAAGGGTTTGTTTGTTTTTTTCCAAAATTACCCATCTTATTTTAGAAGAATTCCCATGAACTTGCTTCTCCCCAATCCAGTGCTCCTAAAAGTGTGGCTGTGGATCAGAACTACCAGGCTGCCAGTTATTTACTACCAGTCCCCAAAGAAATAGAGAAATGAGAGTAAGCATTTTGAAATTTTATGTGTTTAATGGATATCATTAAAAAAAATGTTTGGGGGAAAAAAAAAAAACCCAAGGTGGGACTTTGTATATATCTGTCTGCCTTTATTACATTTTTGTAATAATTCATCTTACTATATATATTTTTAAATATTTAATTTATTTATTCATGAGAGACAGAGAGAGAGAGAAGCAGAGACACAGGCAGAGGGAGAAGCAGGCTCCCTGCGGGGAACCCAACGTGGGATTCGATCCCAGGACTCCAGGATCACGCCCTGGGCTGAAGGCAGATGCTCAACCACTGAACCACCCAGGCTGCCCATCTTAGTATATTTTATAAAAACATAGATTCATGACAGATTAGAACAAAACAGTTTTTCACCACAGATAGCTTGAGAGGCACAGTTCCAAATAATTTTGAGTGTATAATTACACAGAAGTGTATTTCCCTCCACCCCTGAAAAAAAAGAACAAAGAGGGATGCCTGGCCCAGTTGGTTAAGCCACCGACTCTTGGTTTCGGCTCAGGCCATGATCTCAGGGTAGCAAGATGGAGCCTCATGTCGGGTTTCAAGCTAAGATTCTGCTTGAGGTTCTCTCTCCCTATACATCTGCCCTTCCCACTCGTTCTTTCCTCTCTAAAAAAGGAAATCTTAAAAACAAAAACAAAACCAAAAAACATAGAATAAGTTAAAAAAAAAAAAAGCATGTAACCTTCAGGATAAGAGTCTCATCTTAGTTTTTAAGAACTACCATTTATTGGGCAGCCTGGGTGGCTCAGCGGTTTAGCACCGCCCTTGGCCCAGGGCGTGATCCTGGGGGCCCAGGATCGAGTCCCATGTCGGGCTCCCTGCATGGAGCCTGCTTCTCCCTCTGCCTGTGTCTCTGCCTCTCTCTCAATCTGTGTCTCTCATGAATAAATAAATAAAATCTTTAAAAAAAAAAAAAGAACTACCATTTATTTATCTTTTTAAGGCATTGAGCCTTGCACTCCATGCACATGGCTTCATTGGATCCTCAATCCAACGAAGTAAAAATTATCACTGTTTTATCTATAAGAAAACTGAGCCCCAAGAAAGCCACATCACAAGGCAATGGCTTGCAGCTCGGAAAGGGGCAGAGTCACGAGATGAGACTCCTGAACTGCAGAGCCAGAACTCGATACTGCCTAATATAATTCAAAATCTACTCAATTATGAATCAACAGGTGTAATGTCCAACCTCTCAGGTAACCCAGGCATTCCCCATTCCTCTCCTCCTCTTCCTAGAGATGCGAGGGACCTAACTAAAAAGTCAATTGTCATATCAACTACAGCTTGGAAGACAAGAATTTATCTCTAATTAAAAAAAAAAAAAAAAAACCCTCAAGTCTTTGTAACGGTAGTTGGCAAACTGCAGTCCACGCGCAAAATCCAGCTTACCTCCTGTTTTTCTAAATACGCTTTCCTAGAAGACAGCCATGCCCATTAATCTATACATTGTAAATTATGGCTGGTCTTGGATACAAATGATGGAGTAGAGTAGTTGTGACAGTGACTATGAGGCCTACAATGCTAAAAATGTTCACTTCCTGGCTTTTAACAGAAAAAATTGTCAACTCCTCTTTGTATCAGTAAGGCAGGCAACAGCACAGATTATGAAAGGATAAAGCAAGCCCCAATCTCATTTTAGGCAGTAGGATTCAGTGTCTGATGTATCAAAACTTCTGAAACATTGGTTTTAAGCAGAGATGACTTGCATTCTGGATATTTTTTTCCCTTGTCAAGTTTTTAATAAGAAAGTATACTAACTAGCTAATTTTCCCAAATGAATGTGGCAGAAAGATGAAGCCTTTTAAATAACCCACAACATAAAGACGCTCTACCATCAAACTGTGTAAGCCATGTGTAAGAACCATCATGGTCTCCAGGCACACATTTTTAGCACTTTCCACATATTTGTGAGGATTTCAGGCAATCCTCCTAATAACCCCTGGAAGGTAGGTCCACCAGGCTCCTTGAGATTCAGTAAACTGATTAGAATGATGGTGATAAGCTAAGTGAGTGCTGGATCTAGAATCTGGTCCCAACACTCTCACTCTGAAGCTCACCCTGTCACTTCTCTCTAGTGTTGAGAAAGGACAGCAACGTGCAAAAGATTCTAAATTAATCTCAAAATGTAAAGACCTGATATACCCCAGTTTTTAAAAATGAGACTTTGTTAATATTTTAGACAACCAAAACGAAGTTGCCAGGTATCTGTAACATTAATAACCTTTTAAACAAATGTTTCACCTGACAATTTCATTTACTTAAATGAGCCCATGTTTCTGTCTTAACAAAAGACAGGAAAAAAAAATGTGACTGAGACACATCTTAATGATAGGCTTTTTTTTGTTGTTGTTCTGATAGAACTGTATTTTCCTATTAGATTATACTTTCCAGAAAAACAGTGCCATTTAAATCCTTCTGAAAGGGAAAATACCTTTTAGAGGGTTTATGTTTGCAAAGAAGTAAAAAAGCATTGGCAGAGTCACGTTTTCCCAAAGTACATATAATATGCTAAATAAGTACAGATTAGAAAACTAAAAAAGCATTCCCAGCCATTATTTTCATTTTCACCGTTACTCGTACTTGAGGAGCTGTTCAATTTCTAAACCTGGTTCATAGGTCCATTAATAATTTCTGAACAGATATGGATGCAGTCAATCAAAATGATACACACTACAGTGAGAAAATAAAATTCATTTGATCCCCAAAAGTTAAAATACTCCAGTTGATCATCAATTTTCATAAAAAAATAAATTCACTGAATCATGTTTGTCTTCAAAATTGATTTTGACATACATCACTCTGCCTATCACAGTATTTTAGACAGAAATACTTGTCCCCACAGTATCCAGACTACTGCTAAATGGTAGAAATATCCTGAATTGCGTACTTTTTAGATTTAATTCTCCATCAAAGGGTTCTATGCTTTTTGGAATCTGAGTTCCACAAACACTGTAATTTCATTGTTAAACATATTTACAGGGTCATAAATATTCAAATTATGTAACAAAGATAGTACAAGTGGCTGATAAAATGCGATTAACATTCATTTACAGTAGTTTTGCAGGCTTTGCCAAATGCTACTTCCCATAACAGGCTATGAGGTTCTGATTGCATTAAGCTTCCTGATTATTCTTTTCTATGCTATGGTATTTTAACACTAGTTCTGATATTCCAAAAATCATCATCAAGTGAGTTTCAAGGTCTTTTGGAGTTCACAAGGTCTCTGGTTCATGATATTAAAATTCTTCCCAAGTGCCTATGTTTTCCAAGTTCACATTTCTGAATTTCTTAGATTTTTATAAACAATGGTTACTTTCCAATTTTGTGATCTTTGCCATTTAAACTCTACAAAACTGAGACCTCTGATGAAAGGTTTTTCAAACTTTTTACGTTGGTTTCATATAAATAAACTCACATTTTTGAAAAAGCACATTACTCTCAATTTCCTCTGGTACATCTCAGATACATTCTGTCTCAGAGATACAATAAACATGATTATTATGTTTTAAACAATAAACACTGTTGTCAGCACATTACTTTCATTAAGTGAATTTTATCATTTGGTTTCATAAACAGCAGCTGGTTATTCTTGCTGAGTTTCATTACTTCCTCATAGTGGTCAGCAAACCTTGGGAAGTCACTATTTACAATTAAGAAACTTTGTATATTACAGACCTTTAAACTTGCAATCAACTACAGATTCAAATTTTGTCCTTTTACAGAATTATGGATCTTTGTAACCAAACACATTCCCACTGTCCCACTAAAAAAACCTTCTAGGCCATTAAAAATGTGCCTACGGGATGCCGGGGTGGCTCAACGGTTGAGCATCTGCCTTCAGCTCAGGGCATGACGCTGGGGTCCTGGGATCGAGTCCTACATCGGGCTCCCTGCAAGGAGCCTGCTTCTGCCTCTGCCTGTGTCTCTGCCTCTCTCTGTGTGTCTCATGAATAAAATCTTTTTTAAAATGTGCCTATTTCTTGCTTAAGCATGAAACCTAGGACCAATCAAAAAGGACGTCTGAGGTAGTAGCTTTGTCACAATCTGTTTTGAGTCCTTAATGTTCTAAAATTTGAAAACTGTAACTTTAGAAAAATATTTAAAGAAATATTTAAAGGTATCTCAGTGCCAATTTGTACATAAAATACGCCAATAAATACATTTCTGGTGGAACATATTTATTAGCACAGGGCTATTTCCTCATTTACATACATTTAGACACTCATAAAAACAATTCTCAATCGGGAATAGCTAACATTCTAACAGCTCTCTCACTGGAGACCTTCCTACTAGGAAACTGAAATAAAATATTAGAAATCTGATCTTTGAAGAGTCCAAACAATTATCGAGCACCCACTCTATACTAGGTAAGTGCTGGAGGCAGCATATATATGACAGATAATGGGCCACAGTCTATGGAAAACAGATGATAAATAAGGAGTTATAAAAATAATTACAATTAGAGAGGGCTTAAAAATATTTTTCCTGTTATAAAAGTAAATATCACAACAGTAAAAGCATATTGGAAAGCTCACTAAGAGGCCAGGCATTATTTTAGTGGTTTACGTGTACTCACTCATTTAATCATCAATGTAATAAATATTTGTTATAGACAATTTGGATAATACAAGAACACGCAAAGAAAATTTTTAAAAGTTGCCCATCCCATTTACTCAGAAATGATTGTGATGTTCTGATGCACCTGATATTTTATTCACCAAATATTTTTTTTCCCCACTTAATGGTATATCTTAAATGGTTTCTCTTCAAAGTTATTTTTTTTTTTTTGGTGGTTCCATAATATTCCATTCTCTACACATACCCTAATTGATTATTTCCTGACTCTTGGAGATTTATATGGCTTTGAATTATCATTTGCTTTTTAAAGAAAACAATGGTGAGCATTCTTGAGCACTTTTCTTCATCCACATCTCTGATTATTCCCTTTGGACAGACTTCCAAAAGTAAGATTACAAGGTCCAATTACGCTCCAGAAAAAGTGTATCAGTTTATACTTCATGAGGAATTATGTTTAACATGCCACACCCTTAAATGAATCAAATATTATCCTAAGAAAGTACATTTTCCAACCTGGAAAGTATAATCACATGTCACTGTGTGTGGTCAACCTGTGATACAAACATTCCCTAACTATGGCTATATGCATCATATTTTTTAAAGACAACTTAATTACATTGAGTGACATTAATATTTAGAAAACCTCAAGTGGCAAACATTATGTATATATATATTTTTTAGACCTTAAGGAAAAGTCAGTTCCCTAAAGCAAATACTTCCTGCCCAAAGTCAGGACAGTAGAATTTTTTCTCAGATTAAATTCATGTTGAGGCAAAAATGCCAAAACAGTGGAAGAAAATGGAAAGAACTGTGATTCAGCATACAGAACATAGTGATTTAGAAATAATGACTAAAATTAAATAAAATGAAGAGTGAAACATTTACTACAGAGAACTGACCATAACAAAAATCAGAAACACAAGCAACTCCACTATGGACAAAAGAAATACACAGAATGCATAATGCATCATTCCTCAATGAGTCATTACAATTTTTGGAAAAAAGTCAAAGCTGTAACTGGAGATACCCTCACCCACAGTGTCTGGCCTTGAATTCTTTTCTGCTTATTATCCCTCAAGAGCCCTGGAAGTTGCTGGAAAATGGATACAACAGACTCCCTGCATAGCTAGACTTATTGGGGGAAAACATTCAAGACAGGAGATGGGCAAAGATTTCACCTTTGCAGAAATGTGTTATTGGATGAAATCCGAAGAGAACATATAAAAAGACCTTAAGAATAAAGAACCAGAAAAAAAAAAAAGAATAAAGAACCAGAGCTGTTCACTGTTGGCTGAAAGTAGTGATGGCAGGAATTCTGGACAGTTTATCTGCTATGTACCCTGGACCAGGTAATTTCAGTTAGGGCCTATGGAACCATCCACATCACCAAAGTGCTAGGGGACAGAAAAATGTGTTCCTCAAGAGAAAACATTCCAAGGAAGTCCAAAGAAAAATTACCATCAATAACAAAGCATTTCCCACCTTTCTACAGTCTCTATGTAAAGACATTCAATATAATTCTGTATATTTGTGGAGAAAAAAAAATATTTTTTCTGCATTTATATATTTGACCTTAAGTCTATGTTTCTGCAATAAAAGATAAAGCAGCACACTCCCAAGATGTATTAATAAATCTGCATTCACTAAATTTTGACAGACTTAATAATAAATAACATTTCCAGTTGGTCAGCAAAACAGCTCATCAGTCATTATATGTTTTTAGGCACTGTGCTATGTGCCATTCAGAGTGAAAAATTCTCACTGGATCCCAGGCCTCAGAAAGCTCACAGTCTGGCAGGCTAAAAATACACTTAAACACGAGCTAGCAGTTGTCAAAGGGCTTTCACATCTATCAAGAGTTGAAACCCCTGAAAGGGACAGATTTCTCAGAATGAAGAAAAATCATATTTTTCCCTCCACACAGAACATGAAAATGGGATGAAAGAAAGTCCAGTGGACTAACTGATCCTTTCTTTCTCAACATTTACTTCCAAAGGTATACATATGCATGCATTTATTGCATGACTCCATGATGGAAAAATTTCAAATTAAAAAGAAAACCTACCCTCATTCCTTCTCATTTAGTCCCATATGGCTACAAGGCAGTAAAGCAACCCATCTGATGTCATATACAATTAAATGTTTCTAAAAGAGTCAATGCAGGTTTAAGGGCTTTTTAATTTTTTTCTCAAAATGGAAAGAGCTGAAATTTCTATCTCATAATGCATCTTTCTATGACTTTTGAAATAATCAAATAAACTTTTCCAAAATCAAGATAATAATCATCATGGGGTAACTAAACAAATGATAGGATTAAGTTCCAAAGTAATTTCCATTAGTTCCTAAAAAAAAAAAAAAAAAAGAACTATTACATGACCCAGCAATTCCACTTACGGGTATACATCTGAAAGAAACAAAAACACTATCTCAAAGAGGTAACTGCACCCCTATCTTCACTGCAACATTACTTATGATAGCCACGATAGGGAAACAACCTAAGTGTCCACTGATGGATAAATGGATAAAGAAAATATGACACACACACACACACAGGAATATCATTTAGCAAAAAAAGAAAGAAATTTTGTAGTTTGCGACAACGTGGCTGGACCCTGAGGGCATCATGCCAAATAAAATAAATCAGAGAAAGACAAATACCATATGATCTCATATGGGGAATAAAAAAAAAAGCTAAACTCATAGAAATAGAGAATAGAATGGTGGTTGCCAAGGGGCGGGGGGGGGGGGAATGGAAAGATACTAGTCAAAGAGCACAAACTTCCATACATAAGATGAGTAAGTTCTGGAGATCTAATATACAGTAGAATGATTATAAGCATATTGTGCTATACACTTATAGTCACTAAGAGTAAATCTTGAATGTTCTCACCACAGACAAAAAAATTATAACTATGTGAAGTGACGGATGTACTTTATTGTAGTAATCATTTTGCATATATAGTTGTTATCAAATCATTATGATATAACATCATTAATGTATAGAATGTTATGTCAATTATATCTCAATAAAGCTGGAAGAGGGGGGAGAAACAGGGTAACTTCTATTAGCTGATATAATGGACATTATATTGGACTGGACTCAGTTACAGCTGATAGAATTAGCCCCTAATACGAAATTGGACAAAAATAAACATCATGCTATACACAGATTTCTAAAAATGTATTTGAAAGGAGACAGGCAAATCACGTACACTCATTTGCAACAACGGCTGCACATCTAACTCTTAGCCACACTTTTACAATGGCTTTACAAGAGTTCTCTGATTTAATGGTCCCAGCAGGGCTCTGAGATGGAGAGCTTTATCCCCATTTTATTTTTTATTTTTTTATATCCCCATTTTATAAGCAAGGAAGCTGAAAGGCAACGTAACTTGCCCAAGCTCTTGTTCCTAAATAGTGGTGGAACCAGAACTGAAATTTGGATCAGAGGGCTCCTCGTACTTCAATGCTTCCTATACAGAATATACAAATCAGGCATGACAAACACTTGTAGGGAAAATAACTAGGATGCTTTTCGATGGGGCTCAACCGCCTCATGGTCCGCAAAGCATCAAATATGACTTGCATGTATGTGTGCCCGGTGAACCTTAAGGCACCATGTATGGTGTTAGTGGCTCTGTATTGATTTTAAGGGAAGGGAAAGAACCACTGAGTAGAACTGCACACAGGGAAGCAAACTACGCCTTATACAAGGAAAGACTTTCTACCAATAACCCTCCTTGTATAGGACTGCATGCCTACCTCTCAACGAGGCAAGAGCCCAATGGCTGCCTGTCTGAGATTATGGATGGGTAGGAAGATGTTAGATGAGGTGACCTTAATGCCTGGTCCATTTCTAACATTTTCCAATGACGAGAACAGCTTAGAAGAGAATCAGTCCCATAGGAAAGGAATACCTTTAGTATCATCAACCCAACTCAAAAGATGTTTTGGATTATTCTGAAAGCAAAAGACAAATGGCTCACAAAGAAAACTTGAAGTAATCATCTACAGAAATGAACGTACAGCTAGTCATCTTTCCAGTTCACCTATGCAATCTTTCTTGTCCCAGTGGATGCAGACCCATCTTTTGGATACACTGGAATCCTAGCCTCCAAACTTGTTTGATGGTACACCACAGAAGGAAAAAGTGAGTATTCCCAATGTGTTTCCAATTCTATACTTACAAACTATACATGTCCTACTGTGCTAATATGTGTTGATATTATACACGAAAAAACACAAGGTTTGAAAAGAGACAAATAATACGTGACACTGTTTTCCACCAGATTGCCGCGCATCTTATTCTCCCCTCTGTAAACCCGATCGTTGACTTCTTTCCCTTGTGGGTCATTCAAGTCCTCTAGATTCCACTTCTCAGATCTCCTTATCTCTCAACATTTCCACCCTCAAGGTCTAGGAAAGAACTGAAGCCTTCAATATGCCACTGGAGAGTACAAGACTTCTAAACTGGCCTCTCTCTACCTAAGCTCTTCTAGCCTACCCAGCACCCTAGAATCTTCTCACCGTCCATAAAAGTCTAAACTGCTTAAATGCCTATAAAAACATAAAGCATAATAGTTGTCATCTCACTAGGTCATCTCTGGCAAAATAAACTTTCCTCAACTTTCTCATCTGGAAAATCGAATGAGCAGCATCTATCTCATGTGTTTCTTGTGAGACTCAAACAAAATGATGCATGCAAAATGCAGTTATACTGTCAGACACATGATACACACCCAATACACACCTTTCTATTCTTATCTCTTTACTCTGCTCAAAGTATTTAAAACACTAATCTAACACCTCCTAAAAAGGAAAAACACAGAATCACTCCTTGGAAGAGATTCTCCTTTACCTGGAATGCCCTGCCTTTCCTGGAGAACTCCTACTCATCCATCAAGGCTAGCTCAAATGTCTCTCCCATGAGGGTATATTGTTCTCTCCCAGGCAGATCTAATTTCTTCCTGCACAATGCTCCCATAAAATCGAAACACCTCTAACATACCAGTTAGCAAATATCTTCACTTACTTCTCCATCTCTAAATGCAGAGCACAATAGACAAAAAGACACAAGCTGTGTTTCATTAGCTATAAATTCAATAAACACTAATTGAGCAAATACAATAAGGTAGAGCAGGTGCCCTGAGTAAAAAATTAAAAAAAAAAAAAATCTGTACTTGGAGAGTCTACAGTGTGGTAAAGACGGTGTTCAATAGTTGTTTGTTGAATGAATGAATGATATTTAATTCTAGCATGACAGTCAAAGAATTTAAACCAATGACCTGAATCAAAAGTTTAAACTATCTTAACAATATAGTGGAGTCCCACTATAAGCACATTTCATTTATTGGGATTTAAGTATACGTCCCTATTTAATTGCAAGGGACCTGGGGAGGAAGGAAAATCTTTTTCCCTCAACATCCATTTGCTCTTTCAACTAGACCTTGGCCACACGCAAGTGGGAAGCCATAGTCTATAAGCAAAACAAACAAACATGGGTGCCTGGCTGGTTCATTCAGAAGAGCATGGGACTCTTAATCTTGGGGTCATGAGTTTGAGCCCCACACTGGGTGTAGAGATTACTTAAAATACACACACACACACACACACACACACACACACACGTGTGTTAGTTTACTGGCTTCTGAGCTTTAATAGATGCAATTCTTGGTAATGTGATAACTTTGGGATTCTCAAGAGTAGTTTTGCTTAAGTTTTCTACTTGTTTGACTTCAGAGCCTCTCACATGTTATAATTCTTATATAACTATTGCTATAACAATTTCATAAATTATCAGTGGATCCAAGATGTTTTTAAAAATCAAATAAAAGCTCTCACGAAACATAATAACATTTCCTGTTTACAGAAAAACTCCACCCTTACACTAGCCTGAATTAACCAGAACCCAGAGTAAAAGGTGCACTTCAGTAGCTCCAGTTAGGTATCAGGTCCCAAGAGTTGGTAGTCAAGGTAGGAAATGGAAATGTGCTACAGGAGATCCTGAAAAGGTTGCTTTGCCTTGTGTTCTTTCCTTAGTTCAAAAGCACATGCAGATTTGCAAGGAAATTGAAGCTTTATTCCTTAAGGGCTCATCATGTTCCCACTTTAGTTTTCAATTTACCCAGATGTGATGTGAAAAGTTTTTTTATAATTTGAGAAACCAACGAATTAGTAAGATTGGGAGGGGGAGGGTGGGAAGCAAAGCAAGAAGCAGAGGGTTCCATTTTCTATATTCTTAGTTTAAATTGCCATGATTTGATGTCCATTTATAGGAATCGAGAGCAATTGTAAGAAAGGTAAAGATCTTAGGGAAATAGGGAATAAAATTAGCATCTAAATTGGCTAACTTACGGAAGTTACAAAACTGCTTTGATTTTTACAGCAACAGTTCCCATAGTGTGGTCTCTGACCTAGAGCATCAGCATCACCTGGGAACTTGTTAGAAATGCAAATTCTAGAGCAAGGGGTGGGGCCAGCAAACTGTTAAACAAGCCCTCTAGGTGAGTTTGACCTGTACTACCAGAAGTCTCAACACTCGCTCAAAGAGGAACAATAAGAAGTGAAGTCTTAGGTAAACCTAAGGAGCTAACTAACAGGATACAACTTCTTTCCCAGGAAAAATCAAGACAGGCCAGGGCCTCTTCACTGGGGAACCTGCAATGCCTTTTGGTGGGAGTAACAGGAGAGCTGAGGCAGAGATTCCTATCCCTAGGAACAGAGCGCTAAATTTAGCAAAAGTATTTGGTTTAGGTTTTTAAATATTTCTTCCCCAAAATGCCTTTTCTGTTACATACTAAGAGGCAACCCCACAATGAGATTCCTCATCAAGTAATCCATTGAGATAAGACAACAATTTCATATTAGTACATACTGTTGCACAACAAAGACTTTTATCTGAATTGATATACTGTTCATTACGACAAAAATGGCAATCATTCTTCCTAGCTTCCTGCAAATTTAAAGAAAGTGAGTGACATAAAATCTAAGCATTTAACTTTTCATAACGCTGCATTGTTACGAAGCTCTATGGAACTGGCTTGAACTGTGGTGGCTCCATCATCTAGTAGCTGTGTAATCTTGGGAAAACTAAGTTTTCTAAGTTTTGAGTTTCATTTTCCCCACTTGTAAGGTGACATCAATAAGACCTTTCAAAGAAACATCCTCCTCAATGTTAGCTGCTGGTATTGTGAGCAGTGACAGATAACTGCAGGTGACCTTTATATTGTAACCAGGCATTCTGCATCAGGTCACAAGCCTAAGTGTGGACCCAAGCTTTCTCCTGGTTCATTATTAAGGGAGACTAGATCTTAGCTCAAAATAGTCAAATGATAAAGACTTTAAAGGAACCGTGAACACCTGTAGGTAACACAGGAGAAATCAGAGCTTAGTTATGGAAGACCTGTAAACTGCTGTCTATTCCAGGTGCTCTTCAGGATGCTTGCTGCCATGCTCGAAGGGAGGAAAGAAACACACTATACAGATATATTCTATCTGGAAGCAGAGGAGAGGATTATGCCTTTGACAACAGCTGGAATAACCATGGTCTCTTCATCTGTTTGGCAAATGATTTATTCTTGGTGACCCTTGATGAACAGCTAACTGGTGCAGGTTAATGGTAGAGCCAACCTACATCTGTAGCTGCAATGAGACACACAGAAAACAGAACTCATGAACCCTCAAGGTTCTCTAACAACGATGATGCAAAGAATTATAACAAAGTATTTCTTGTCATAAGAAGTTTACTGATACAATTCTTTTAAAATCGGGCCCAGTCTAGCTTCTGGTCTAGGGACCAACTCTGAGTAGCACTGCTCTAGGTGATACACTGCTGAGCAACGTTAACGATTCTGCAAATGACCACATTTGGTAAATAAGTACATAGAGAGATTATATATTACATTTAGTCCTCTTGTCTCCCTCATCTCCACTTGGCCACTAAGGCTTCCATAACCTGAAGTTTATTATTATCGCTTCCTGAGCCAGAGTTCATAAAGTGGTAATAGACTAACATTTTTTGAGCACGGACTGGGTGCCAGTTTGTTCAACACTCTACTTGTCTTAACAATGCCTTGAGGTAAGCGTAGAGGCCACATTTAGGCAGTAGGCTTGGGCAATGATGCAAATTTGAGTAAGGCCAAAGGGCCCACGGAGATCACGGGGGCTGAACACGAACAGGTGCATGTAGCAACCCTTGTCAGAAGAGCCTTAGGCCCTAAGTGACCAATAGGTTACTTACAACCAGGCATAATTCCTAAGGTGACCAAAAAAGGGGAACTTCCATATGTCCCCATACTCTCTCAAAGAGCCCTACAACTGTGGCCCTCATCACCACCTGGTGGCAGACAGTCTCTCCTCTGCTGCCCTGCACGCTGCTCCTGTGCAGTATATTCAATAACTGCTATCTCCTTTGTTCTGTCGTGGGTGAATTTTTTCACTGCCCTCAATACCAGCCCCCATCCAGTGACTATTATTGTCTCCATGTTATAGGCAAGAATGCAGGGCAGGATGGGAGTAAATAGCCCACAGTTAAAAGAGCTGGGGAGTGGGCGGGCCAGGATTCAGATCCCCGACAGTCTGATTCCCAAGGCCATAAACTATAAATTCCTATGCCACACAAAACATACAAAACATATCGATCTAGGCTAGCATGCGTTATTTCAGAGCACCATGTGGTATCTGAAAATGGGATACGGTAGTATGAGAATGTCAGAAACATCCAAAAGATGAATTACCACGAAGGCAATAAAAGTAACTTTTATTGTATTTTACAGTGCACAGAGCTTTCTGTACTTTATTTCACAATTTAATTCCAAGACCACTGAGCAACTGCAATGTCTGACAAAAAAAAAAAAAAGAGACTACAGGGGCACTTGGGTGACTCAGTGGGTTGAGTATCTGACTCGTTTTTTGGCTCAGGTCATGATTTCAGGGTTTTGAGATCAAGCCCCAAGTTAGGGTCTTTGCTCAGCAGGGAGTCTGCCTAAGAGTCTCTTTCTGTCTCCCTCTTCCCTCCCTCCATTCTCTCTCTCAAATAAATAAATCTTAAAAAAAGAAAAGAGAGAGGGACTACAATGTTAACTGCAGGAAGGAGATATACCAGCTTCAAACAACAGATATCTATTTGTATGTTAGGTATTTGGAGAATGCAGGAAAATGGGTATAACTTAAACTCTAGAAAAACAGTCTGGCAATCTCTCAAACATAAACTTTTCCCCAAAAGTGAGAGTGAGAGTCATTGAGAGTCATTGTTACCTCAACTGCAATAGAAGTCCAACTTAAACATGGTGCGGCCATTTGAAGAAGCATTCATCAGCTCTTTCTCTTTTTTATAGTAGCGTACCCAGAAAACTCTTTTAAGTGCCACAAAATCTAACAAATTCCCTCTCCTAAAGGGAGCCAGCTTTCTGTGTCACGTTATCAGTAAGGAATGCATCGGTCATCTGCAATGATGAAGAGAAAAAGGAAAAGTGGGCACATAGAAGAAATAAGAGCCAAAGACTAGAGCCCAAAGGCCCACCAGAGAACAGCACCTTCTGAAACATGTGCCTCCTTTGACCTACCTCTCCTCATTTTCCTCTCCTCCAAGGACGGGCAGCCAGTAGCACTCTGTCCTAGAATGGTCACACCTTTGGCTTGGAATTCCAGACTTTCTCCTAATGCTTAGAAATTATAATTTGACTGGACTGTGCTCGAACTGTCAGAGGCACAAGGAAAAGCCATCCCTAATCCTCATGGGAGAACTTTGGTGAACTCCACCGACCAGACATCAACACATGCCACCCAACCATGACCTATGTCAAACAGGATGAGCAGATTGGCTTCTTCCTACTTGTTCTCCTTGGTAAATGTCTGGGGGCTTAATTCCATTTTTCAAACATGCTAGTTCCACAGCCAGACTAAAATCTGGACTTCCTCAGAGGTGAAAATTGTCTGACTTAAGATAAGCAGACACCTATTGTTCTATCTTAATTGCAAGGGGTCTGAGGGAGGGAGCTGTTTTTGTAAGCCACACCTTCAAAATAAAAGAGCAAAGGGCAAAAGTCCAGAGGTCTTCCATAGACCAACTGAGAAGGGAGTTAATAAGGAGAGCCCAGAAACATGAAGCACTCTGAGAATTATTGTTGGAACCTTTGTAAATGCTCTTGTCAGCTATTCTGCTGTGATGCCAAGAAGGCTGGAGGGTGCTACCCCTTCCAGGGGGCCCTGAATTATTAAAGGTCTCTGCAGTCAGCTTTGGAGTAGAACTCCAGTGAAAGAAAATGGTAGACATAGATCCACAAGAAGAGAGAAACTGTAACCTGCAAATTGCAAGAATCAAAGAGCAGAGTCTACATGATTAGCAATAACAAAACCCCAGAGATTTTCCAATAGTATCTCAGATTATTTACAAAATGTGGATGTTTTCATACTCTGCTCATTACTGGAGTCTTCACTACACATTTCCATCCCTAGAATCCATATATCCTGGATTTTCCCAGGTGCAGATGCAAACCTATATGTGAAGAATTTCAAACAGTGTAGTATTATTCGCTTTCTTGTGCATGTATATCTTACTCAGTGTATTGATCTTGGATTATGAACATTATTTTACATAGTAAGGACCAGACCCTACAATATTCTTTAAGATATAACACAAGACTAATACCTTCTCACAGTAACTTGAACTATATATTGTATAGGGTTGTGTTAACAACATAGAAATCGATACTGGAAAAATTTAAAATAATTGTCTGAAAAGGGCTAAGGAGAGTAGATATTAAAAGTTCTTATCACAGGGCACCTGGCTGGCTCAGTTGGAAGAGCATGCAACTTTTGATCTTTGAGTTGTGAGTTTAAGTCCCACGTTGGGGATAAATTTTACTTAAAAAGAAAAAAAAGTTCTCATCACAAGAAAACAAATTCTATGTGTGATGATAGATGTTAATTAGATAGTGAAATAGAAAATATACAATATAGCAAATCAAGGAAGCAAAAAACTTGTTCTTTAAAAAAATTAATAAACTAAACATATCTCTGGCAAACTCAATCAAGGAAAAAAGGGGAAAAGGCACACCGACAATTGTTATTAATAAAAAAGAGGCATTACTGCAGGTTAAAAAGATTTAAGAATATTATAAACAATGTTATGTTAGTCAATCAGAAAATGTGTAAATGCGGAAGCAATGACAAATGTTTTTTCTTGATGAAAGCACTGTACCTAAATAACTTTACTAATGAGTCCTACTAAACATTTAAGAGTCAGATAATTTCAATCTTACATGAAATCCTCCAGAGATAGTAAAAGAGGAAAAAAATCCCTAACTAATTTCAAACACTATCACTCTCAGATCACAATGTAATTATATATTTTTTAAAAGATAAATTAAATATCCCCACTTTTTTTTTGTTTTAATTTAAAAGCATATTCCTATATGCCTCATGGGTCAAAGAAGAAACCATTATGAAACATTAAAAATACTGAGAACATAATTCTAATAAACTTTGTATATGTAATCTTGTGAGATGCAGCTCAGGTGATACTTGAAGGAGAATTATCATATATATTTATTAGAAACAAAGAATAAACACCTTTGTTAGGAATACTAATGTTTATATTAGAAATGACATTTATATTAGAAAAGAAATGTATTATTTTAAATGCTTACAGTACTAAAAAACAAGTAGAAATAGACAAACCTCTTTTTTTAAGATTCGGCAAGAAAGAGATAAAGCAAAAGAAATGTTTTAATAGTATTTTAAATTCAATACAAATCAGCCACTTAAAAAAATAAGAGAATACTATCATTAACATATCGATATATTTGAAAACATAAAATGAACATATTTCTGGAAAAATATAGCACACTCAAACTGATGCCAGAAGAAATAGAAAAAATAAATAATCCTATAACTAATAAAGAAATGACTGCTGATGAGTTAAAAAGTTCTTCCCACAAAGTAAATATCTAGACTCAAATAATTCTACCAAACTTTCAAGGAAAGGAATATTCCAAAATGTCAAACTCTTCCACAAAATAGAAAAAGAAGCAATACTCTCCAACACATCCTATGAGGCTAGTGTAAGAGCTATGAACCCAAACAAGGACATATCAAGAAAACCACAGGCCTGTGTCACTCAGGAATTAAGAGGCAAAAAACCCTAAATATTGGCAAACTGAATCCAACTTTTTTTTTTAATCTATTTTTTTTTAAGTAGGCTCCATGTGGGACTTGAACTCATGGCCCTGAGATTACAACCTGAGCTGAGATCAAGTCACATGCTTAACTGACTGAACCATCCAGGTGCCCCCAACTATTTTTATATACATAAAATACAATGATGAAGACAGGTGAGTTTTGTTTTTATTTTTAAAGTAGGCTCCATGCCCAGGGTGGGGCATGAATATGGGGCTTGAACTTATAACTCAGACCAAGGCCTGAACTGAAATCAAGAATCGGATGCTCAACCGACTGAGCCACTCAGGCAGCCCAAGAAAGGTTTAATTCTGGAATACAAAGATGGTTTATTAGGAAAACTATAAGCATTGTTCAGCACATTAACACATTAAAGAAAATAGTATTACTAGAAGCAAAAAAAAAAAAAAAAAAAAAAGAACATTCAACCACCTATTAATGATTAAAATCCTCAAGTAGACAAGAAATTTTCCTTAACTTGATGAAGAGTATATATAATAAATCAAAAACAATCATCATCCTTTAAGGGAGGAGGAGCTTAAAACCATTCCTTTAAATCCAGAAAAAAAGAATGCCAAAGTCACCACTTTTATTAACTTTGTAGTCAATATTCTGCCTAGGGCAAAAATACAAGAAAAGTAAATTAAAGCCTTAGAGTTCAGAAAGGGGGAAATAAAACTGTCTTGATTTGCAAGTACTTTTTACCAGAAAATGAATAGACATAATAAGAGACCAGCAAAGTGCTTGAAAACTGCATTTCTGTATAACAGAAAACATTTATTTTTTTTAAATTTTTTTTTAACTTTTATTTATTTATGATAGTCAGAGAGAGAGAGGCAGAGACACAGGCAGAGGGAGAAGCAGGCTCCATGCACCGGGAGCCCGACGTGGGATTCGATCCCGGGTCTCCAGGATCGTGCCCCGGGCCAAAGGCAGGCGCCAAACCGCTGCGCCACCCAGGGATCCCCAGAAAACATTTAGAACACAATTTTAGAAGAGATCTTATGAATATTAGTAATAAGAATTATATTATGAAATAAATCTAACAAAACAAAATATAAACCTTTACAGTAAGACATTTTATTTTATTTCAAACATTTTATTTGAGAAAGAGCATGGAAGCATGGGGGCAGGTAGAGCAAGAGGGAGAGAGAATCTAAAGCAGACTCCACGCTGACTGTGGAGCCCAACTCGGGGCTCCATCTAACGACCCTGAGATCATGTCCTGAGCAGAAGTCAAGATTTGGGCACTTAACCAACCGACCCATCCAGGTGCCCCTACAGTAAGATCTTTTAAGAAGAACTAAGCAAATAGAGGATATTCATATTCATGGGTAGGAAGAATTAATACTACATAGATGTTAACTCTCTTCTAGTTGATTTATAATGTCACACAGTTTCAATCAATATGCCAGTGGGTTTCCCAGGGAAGGAAAAACTGATTCTAAAATGTATTTGGAGGGTAGCCCCAGTGGCTCAGCAGTTTAGCACCACCTTCGGCTCAGGGCGTGGTCCTGGAGACCCGGGATCAAGAGCCGCGTCGGGCTCCCTGCATGGAGCCTGCTTCTCCCTCTACTTGTCTCTGCCTCTCTCTGTGTGTCTCTCATGAATAAATAAATAAAATCTTAAAAAAAAATTTTTTTAAATGTATTTGGAGGGACACCTGGGTGGCTCAGTCCATTCAGCATCCAACTCTTGCCCTCAGCTCAGGTCATGATCTCAGAGTCCGGGGATCCAGCCCAGCATCGGGTGCCATGCTCAGCAGGGAATCTGCTTGAGGAATCTCTCTTTCTCCCTCTGCTCCTTCCCTTGTGTGCACAGTCTCTCTCTCTCTCTCTCTCTCTCTCTGTCTCTCTCAAATAAATACATAAATAAATCTCTGAAATGTATTTGGAAAAGAAAAGACCAAGATCATTCTGAAAAAATAAGGAAGGAGGATTTGGCCCACTAGATAAAAAGACTTATTATAAAGCTACAGTAATTAAGAGAATGTAATACTGGTACAAGAACATATAAATTAACCAATGAAACACAATAATATCCAGAGATAAACTCATGCACATATGAAACTGTGATCAAGACAGAAGGAGATGATAGATGGATCACTTTTTAGAAGAAGGGACTGGGAAGCACATGGCTGGCTCAGTCAGTAGAGCATGCAACTCTTGATCTCTCAGAGCCATGAGATCAAGCCCCACACTAGCCCTAGAGCTTACTTTAAAAAATAAAATAAATCTAAAAAAAAAATAAAATAAAAAATAAAAAATAAAAAAGGAACTATTTAGCAAATAAAGCTAAAAATATTGGTCATCCACCATATGAAAAGAACTAAAAATATATCCTAGCTCATGGTATGAAAAATAAACTTCAGATGAATTAAAACCCTATGCGTCAAAAGGAAACTTTTTAAAACATTTACAGAAGTATATAGACAGATAACCTTCTGACGTCAGAGTAGGGAAAGACTGCTTAAATACCAAACATAAGTTAATAATTGATACATCTAAAAAAGGTAAACAACCTGTTTATCTAAAGGTATATCTTTTATAATTGTGTAAGTACAAAGTACTAACAAGGAATGAACAGATAAATGGGCAAAAATGTAAGTATTTTAGTGACCAAAACACACTGCCAGTAAACATGTGAAAAGATGCACTATCTTCTTAGCAATCAAAGACATACAAATTAAAACAAAATACAGTTTCACCCCAATAGAGTTACCCTCAAAAAAAAAATCCAGGGGCAGCCCAGGTGGCTCAGTGTTTTGGTGCCGCCTTCAGCCTGGGACCTGATCCTGGAGACCCGGGATGGAGTCCTGCGTCTGGCTCCTTGCACTGAGCCTGCTTCTTCCTCTGCCTGTGTCTGCCTCTTTCTCTCTGTGTGTGTCTCTCATGAATGAATGAATGAATATATATATATACATATATACATATATATATATATATTTAGGAAAAAAATCCAAAAACCACCCTGTCTTTATGCTAACTGCCAGTTATCCACCAAAATCTTCCTCTCCTTTTGCTGTGGTCATAGAGTTGTAGCAGGAACCTGAACTGTTTAGGTAGACGATGTTTGTCAGACTCCCTTGCAGCAGATGTGGCTGTGTGGCTAAATTCTCACCAGTAAATGAATGAAAATTGTCTGGCATATGTCTGGCCTGGGTTTTAAAACACTGAGGCAGGTGCTCCTCAAGACTCATTTTCCTTCCCACAAGCTAAAACGTGGATATACTTAAGACCCAGTTTCACTCAGGCAGACAAGTTCAGTTCCCCAGATGATGGCAGAAAAACCAGAGGGGGAAAACCTACATAATTTAGTGAGGTAAAACAATTCTGGTGGCAAAACAATTCTGCACACCTTCAGAATGTTATATGAGAGGAAAAAGGAAAGAAAGGGTGGGAAAAGGGGAAAAAAGGGAAGGAAACAGAAAAGGAGAAATCTCTATTTTTACATTATTATTTTCTAGGGTTCTCTTTAGTATAACAGTTTAGCATTTACCTTAAATACATTAGTCCATAGTGCTTCAGGACGCAGAACTCCAATCCACTGCTGGCAAGAGTATAAATACCCAGCATTTTCAGAAAAGTCTGATATGACCTAGTAAAGTTGAACACATTCATTCCCTATGACACAGCAAGTATACTTCAAAAAACATGTACACTATGGGACACCTATAGCATCTTATACTATTATTATTATTATTGATAACAAAAAACTATAAATAACCCAAATGTCATACTGAATGAATAGACTATTTTCATGCACTGGAATAAATATACCAATGAAAAGAAATTAACTACAGCTACATACATCCAAGTGCATTCATCTTTTTTTTTTTCCAAGTAGGCTCCACACCCAGCCTGGAACCCAGCACAGGGCTTGAACTCATGACCATGAAATCAAGACCTGAGCCAAGATCAAGAATCTGATGCCTAACTGACTGAGCCACCCTGATACCCCTCATGTGGATTAATCTTAATATCATAATATTGAGTGAAAAATGGAAGTCATAAGAGCACTTACTTTTAAAATTTTTTATCAGGAAAAATTTTCAGCATACATGAAAGAAGAATAACATAATGAACCCCATGTACTCAACAATTATCAGTTCATGGCCAATTTTATTGTATTCCTACCTACTTCATCTTCCCCCAGATTATTTTGAAGTAAATCCTAGACACTCTTAATTTCACCCATAAATATCTGAACATGTATATTCAAAGGACACAGATTTTTATACGTGCCAAAAAACTATTATTTCAATTTTTAAAAATTAACATCAATTTCTCAATATCATGAAAAAAATCTGGCACACAAACAGCTCTGTATTTTTTTTTTTTACATAATCTCTACACCCAACGTGGGGGCTCAAACTCCTGATCCCAAAATCAAGTCATATGCTCTACTGACTGATCCAGCCAGGCACCCCTAAAGAGGTTTTTTTGTTTGTTTGTTTGTTTTAATTTTTTTAAATTTATTTATGATAGTCACACAGAGAGAGAGAGAGAGGCAGAGACACAGGCAGAGGGAGAAGCAGGCTCCATGCACCGGGAGCCCGACGTGGGATTCGATCCCGGGTCTCCAGGATCGCACCCTGGGCCAAAGGCAGGCGCTAAACCGCTGCGCCACCCAGGGATCCCAGCTTTGTGGTTTTGATGTATGAATACAATGTACATCAAAACTACAAAGGAAACTATCAAATGTTCATAAAACTTTAAAACAAAAGGATGACTTTAACAATTCAGAATTGCTGGGGTGGGGGATCCTGGGTGGCTCAGCCATTTGGCATCTGCCTTTGGCCCAGGGTGTATCCTGGAGCCTCAGGATCGAGTCCTACGTCGGGCTCCCTGCATGGAGCCCGCTTTTTCCTCTGCCTGTGTCTCTGCCTCTCTATCTCTCTCTCTCTCTCTCCGCCTCCATGTCTCATTAATAAATAAATAAAATCTTAAAAAAAAAAAGAATTGCTCAGGTGGCAGAGGCTATGTGATGAAAGATTTGTCACGAAAAGGGCAACATGAGGTCTAATGTTGTAATTCTTAGCCCTGGTGGCTAGTAGTCGAGATATTATTTGTATTATTTTTTTTAATGGGAAATTATTCTCTATATCATTTGTATGTGTATTATACCAAAAAAGAGAAGTTGCTGTCCATAACACACACACACACACACACACACACACACACACACACACACACACTAGCTAAATTCAAAGCAAAGGAAAACCCAAGTCTATCACCAAGTTGTAAGCAAATAAGAAGTTTGAAATTGTCCTGTGATTAGCAGAGGTTCAATCCAAGACCAAATTTTGCTTGGATTTTCTTTTTATTTATTTATTTATGATAGTCACAGAGAGAGAGAGAGAGAGAGAGAGAGAGAGAGGCAGAGACACAGGCAGAGGGAGAAGCAGGCTCCATGCAGGGAGCCCGACGTGGGATTCGATCCCAGGTCTCCAGGATCGCGCCCTGGGCCAAAGGTAGGCGCCAAACTGCTGCGCCACCCAGGGATCCTTGCTTGGATTTTCTTTACCCCTGCCCCAACCCCATCCTCAAAGAGAGGGGAGCTCAAAGTGCATTAAACCAGGAAACCTACTAAGGTTTCCTTCTGGTCCAAAGACACAGAAATACAACATGTACCAAGAAGTAAGAATAACCAGCAATTCCTCCCACCACGCATCACAGCCTGCTATGGACAGGTAAGGCCCAGTCTCCTCTGTGAAGCCGCCACAACAGTGACCGACACACCATGGTCACTCATTAACTGTGATTACTTTTCGTTATTATTTCAACACCCTTTTATAATCTTTTTCCCCCCAATTATTATAAAATATTTCTCCATACCAAAACGGTCTTCAAAAACTACTGGTAATAACTGCGTGACATTCCACGGATACACATTAGATAACCACCCCCGGTGGAATTTAGTTGACCATTACCCACTGTAACCACTCCCCACTGTTGAGACTGGTTTTAATTTTATGGCATTCTGAAGAAGGCACGCACCATTTGAATTCTATTTAATTTTGTTGGAAATACTTTACTGGCCACCCCACAAAATTTTGAATGATCACCATATTCTTACACTGTAAAGGAATGACAATCCAAATGAGCACTCTAATCATTCAATAAACGTTATTAATAAGGCTCTGTACTAAAGGTTTGAAAGGTACATGAACAATAAATTTTTATTATCAAAGTACTTATGGAATGCCTGTGTGGCTCAGTCTTGGTTTCAGCTGGGGTTGTGATCTCAGGGTAATGGATTGAGCCCTGTGTGGGGTTCCACAGGACAGATGTGGAGCCTGCTTAGAATTCTCTCTCTCTCTCTCTCTCTTCCTCTTCTCCTCTCCTTGCCCGAGCTCTCTCTCTCAAATAAATAATCTTTTTTTAAAGTACTGTTATATGTCAATTATACTCAATAAAGCTGGGGAAAAAATCAAAGTATTGTCTCATGAAGCAGAACCAAATTCACAGTTTTAAGTGAATTCTTCATTTCCACACTGACTTTAAAATATATGTATTTTTCTCAAGATCATGAAATTAAATCAGGGACTGATTCTTTAATCTGATATCTTAAAAATCCTTTTTACCACAGGTAAATAAAATCCACTGAACTGGACTAGTTTTTGTTTTCCATACCAACATCACCGAACCAAGGTAAAGAAAATTCAAAGCAAAGATTGTAAGCAAACACATGGCGGCCGAGGCCCAGGAAATAGGCTTTCAGGCTCTGTTGCGTGTATTTGGATAAAAAATAATAACCATATAAAATCCACTTATAAGGAGCTGGCAATCTCCCTGGTTTGCCTATCACATTTCCTTTTTAATTTCCATCATGAAACTTGCTCCACTCCATCCCTAAAGTACATGGGACTCTATCGGGATGATTAAAGATTCACCCACTTTGGGATCTAGTCAGATAGCAGACTGGTGATTATGTATTTGAATTTCAAAAAGCTTATCTAAGTCAGAATGTAGTAAGAAGCAGTTGATATGGAAAGAAAACTAAAATTAAACAGATAACAAGGACTGATTTTTACTATTTATTACGTGCCAGGCCTGTGATAAAGCTGGCACAAAGCACCTCACTGAAGCCTTACAAAGACAAGAAAGTACTAGTATTATCCTCATCTTACAGATGAAGAAATTGACTCTCAGAGACCACACATGTGATCAGTGGCAGGGCTGGATGGCTACACCAAAATCTCTACTCTTAACCATATGTTCTATTTCCTCCCATCCAGAAATGTCAACAGGAGTGCACATATACATGCTGCCAAAGACGAGAAAATAACTCAGAGAGAGCCTCAGCCTGGTTGAGCATCTGCCTTCGGTTCAAGTCATGATCCCGGGGTCCTGAGATCGAGCCGGGCATCAGGCTCCCTGCTCAGTGGGGACCCTGCTTCTCCTTCCCGTTGTGCTCTCTCTCTCCTCCTCTCTCGTTTTCAAATAAATAAGTAAAATCTTTAAAAGAGAAAGAAAGAAGAAAGAAAGAAAGAAAGAAAGAAAGAAAGAAAGAAAGAAAGAAAGAAAGAAAGAAAGAAAGAAAGAGATGAAAGTAACTTGGGACCAACAGATAAATATACTTTTAAATAACTAAAAACGTCTTCAAATAACAACTGTCCCTAATCCCACCTTCTCTACCTTCAAAAAATTAAACAAAAAATAGAGTGATGAAACATATAGCTTATTGCCTTTTCTTTACCTCAGCTCTTAACTGTTTAAATTGAAGAGAAAATGGGTAGCATGAATGAAATAAGAAGTCTGGCCAGGACATCTGGGTGGCTCAGCAGTTAAAGTGCCTGCCTTCGGCTCAGGGCATGAACCTGGAGACCCAGAATCGAGTCCCACATCGGGCTCCCTGCAGGAAGCCTGCTTCTCCCTCTGTCTGTGTCTCTGCCTCTTTCTCTCTCTCTCTCCGTTCTCTCATGAATAAATAAATAAAATATTTTAAACAACAACAACAAAAAAAGAAGTCTGGCCAAGCTATAAGTCAAGACTCTCAAATGAGAATCAGGTGAAAATCTGTGGCTCCTAAATTGATCAACACTTTACAAGAGTAAGCAAACCCATACAGACTGTTAAAGCTGAGATTTATCATCCTGTAGTACATGCCAACCTTCACTATATTTCAGAGGGATGCATTTTGCTCAAAAATGTCTCCCAAACTATTCCTTAATACATTTTGAGGTTCATGAAACTAATCAGGGTTTCTGGGCAAAATCAGAGGGTTTATTGCATTAGCTGCAATTACTCTGACCAAAATTCCAAGCAAGTTATATTTGCACATATTCACCATTTTTTTTTTCTTGATCCTAAGGCAAGGATGTGAAGCTGCTGCCTGCACATTGTGGTTTCCTGAAATGATCTAGGTGGAAAAAAAACAAAAACAACAACAACAACAAAAAAACTTAGTTACAGTTAATCAATTTAACTAACTCCTCCTGTTAACAGACCAGAGGCACTGCTGTTCTCTTCGAGGTCCAATTACAGTTCCTTCAATGAATGTAAAGTCTGAACAGTGAGGACCCCTGGGTGGCTCAGCCGGTTGAGCATCTGCCTTCAGCTCAGGTCATGATCCCAGGGTCCTGGGATGGAGCCCCACCTGGAGTTCCCTGCTCAGCAGGGAGTCTGCTTGTCTCCCTCTCCTTCTACCTCTCCTGCTTGTGTGAGTGTGTAAATAAAATCTTTTTTAAAAAAAAGTCTCAACAGTGTTCTATCTCCTGCTCTACTTGTGAGGAATCTAAAAGCAAATCATTGTTCCTGAAAACAAATGACCTGGGTTCTAGCCCCAGGTATGTTACAGTTCATTGTGTAACTCTGTCATTATGCTGGCCTGGGTTGGGTAAATGAATGGGTTGGACAGGAAATGTTCCAAGTCCCTCCCAGCTATAAAGTTTTAATTCATAATTTAAGTTGTTGCTGTTTTCTATTACAGGTTGGATGAAAGAGCATCAGATATGGATACAGGTTCCATATTAGTGACAGCAGCACTTTTTCCTATTGAAATCCACCGCATGACATGGGCTTGTATCAAATGGAATTGGCATTTCCTCACGTTCCATCTGCTACCAAAACGTACTATTTGTAGTTCAGGCAGCAGAGTGGTTGAAGAACAACAGATTTTCTTGGCACTTCCTGTACATATGGCATGTAGATGAGTATGAGATTATCCCTGGGAAAATATTGCAAATAATAGCTGTCAATTCTTAGCAACGAACAACATGCATTATTAAAAACAAACACAACCTCTCGGTCCATAAATTCCACCTCACAAAATGTGTCTTTTGATTCTTTCAGTTCCCATATGGGAACCAGTATTTTTTATATGCATGCCACAATACTTTTGCTGCAGAATTTTAAAAATTGCATAAAATACTAAAATCCAGATAATCTCCAAACCTTCTGCTAGCCAGTTGTTACGATTTATTCTACTGCTAAACTTCCCCCCCCCCCCCCCCCCAGAGATGCTAACAAGTAACATAGTCAACTGGTTTGTGTTTCATACACTTCTTCAGATGAGCTTGCTTTTTAAGAGCCCCTGCAGACAGGAGATTAACTTCACTGGATTCTAAATCTTTGGGAAGTTGACTAAGTGCATGAAAGTCTTTCTTCTCCTAGCTGACACACTCCTTTTAAATTACTAATTGAGGTCCTTTTGTCCCTGATTTAAACCTATCTCTTCTTTGACAACTTGTATAATTTGTAATTCTATTCCCTCTTACAATTGTGTGCTATACTTTCCTGAACATGGTTTTATTATTTTTCTGTATCCCCCACTGCATTACATTTTAATTTTCTGAGAACTCAAATGATCATAGTGTTTGTGAATTATTAAAAAAAAGTGAAAGCAAAGATGATTTGCCCCAACACCAGGCAGCTGAAAGAAAATGCAAAAAGCCTGAAAATTTTACTGAGTGGTTAATGTGAACTGACACATCTTTAATCAGACTCAAAGATCCTTAGAACTGAGGGAATCCAAACTCCTCATCTTATAGGTAAGAAAACCAAAAGCCAGAGAGAAGCTAAATGACTTACTCCACATGATGTACCCAACTAGATGCAATTATGGTCTTACATAGTCAACTATGATGGTTCTTTTCACAGTTGAGAATAGCTCCCTGAAGTCTGTTCCCAAAACATGTGCGGGCAGCCACAATGACAAAATCCCATACCTGGAGTCATTCCTTTAGATGAAACCATTATCTGAGAAATTCTGAGATTGGTGCAACTGGTATTAGGGAAATGAGAGAGAAAAAGAATACTCCAGAGATTAAAGTTCTAAATCAGAAGGTTAAAAAAAAAATCAGACATAATCAAAAATGACTATTTGAGAGAGGGAGAGAGCATGAGCAGAGGGAGGGGAAGCGGGAGAGGGAGAAGCAGACTCCCCACTGAGCAAGGAGCCCTCCTCGGGGCTCCTCCCAGGACCCTGACTGAGATCATGACCTGAGCTGAAGGCAGATGCTTAACGGCCTGAGTCACCCAGGCGCCCCCCAAAATGACTCTTGAAGTCACCCATACCCTGAAGTAACCCAGAGACTCCAATATGTGTGGCTTTATTCATTGGGAACAGACCTATGTCTTCTCTTATTTGTCCAGCACAGCCGGGTTGTCCTTCAGCAATTGAACAGGCCACCTTTCTTTTGTTTATCATCAGGTGAAATAGTTGCTGCAATTAAAAGAGGTGGTTGTTCTAAAACCACATACCTTCAAACAGTGCACTAGCACTGTGCCAAGGTAAGGCGCTCACCTTTACAAAGGGACTCAGGACATAGGGCTGTTAGAAAACCAGAGTCCTGCATTTCCACAACCTTACTAAGGAACCTATTCTCACTGCACGGGACAGCTTGGCCCCATGCACTAGGTCACTGTCATTATTTCTTTTTTTTCTACTCGTTTCTTAATTTTGCTTAGAAGTACAGACAAACTGGTGCCATTAAAGGTGCGTATGATCCGACTCAACTGTACTATCCTATTCCCGTAACTGCATGTGGATATAATGATCTGGGTTAGAAACAGGATGTGTGGAAATAAAGTCGGGACACAGGTCCTGATGAGAAGGGCAGGGCAGGTGTAGAAAAGAGTCCTGAAGCAGGTTGAAGACCGTCGGTATGAGGAAGGTTGAAGAGAATGGAGATCACTTTCTCTGGGGCAGAATTTGTCCATAATTTTCCTTGGATTGGATTTGATAGATGCATCCTAAACACTGTAACGTGTCCAATTTTATTGATTTTTTTTTTAACATAGAGGGCCTTTATCTCAAGCATATCAGTAATCATGTAACAATAGAATGCACACGCTGGTAGAAATTAATCCTGAGACTATTTTTCATATAAGGACTGGATCATGAACAAATGACTTTGGAGCAGAAATAACTAAGCCAATACTTAAATATGCATTCTGCGGGTCAGTGCTCCAGGCGGCCAGAAAGCCCCACTGCCGTCCCTCGAAGATCTACCACAAAGGGCCAGGGGGAAAACCGGCACGAGGCGTGGCAACCCGGAGCTCTGCCTTAGAATGAAAGGGTTTAGGCTGTGTTGCACTCAGCAAGAAAGATTCCGCTTATTAAAAAGTTTACCTGTCACTAAGGATTTAATTGCTTCTCTGCTAATAGAACTTCCAGGCCAGTGTAACCAGCTCCTCTACGAATAAATTACATTAATTACAAGCAGTTAAAAATGATTTCCTGAACACTGTTTAGCCTAAATCCAATAGGTCGGTGGCCGGGATGAGATGGTCCAAATTCACCCTTGGGTGATGAAGGGTCCCCCCCTCCAGGTCCTGTCACAGGACTCCAGGCATTTTCACAACTTGGCCACACAAAAGAACACCCAGGCTGCTCCTGCCTTTCCCAAGGCAAGTAAGGGAATTCCTCTCTCAGCAGCCCTTTTGTAAGGCTGGATCTGAAACAACACAGGTGTCTACATAGCAATTGCTACGAACTTTGCATTGAAGAGTCCAAATAACAGCAGCTATCTCAACACTCCACCCATTGTCTCCATAGGGAAAACCACCCAGGAGAGACCACAGAAGAGGAAAAAAAAAAAAACCAACAACAACCCACAAACACAACAGAGATATACGTTCATTAAACACTTGGACAGCCACACAAAATACCTGTAATAAAGAAAGAGGGCATATATATATATTTTTTCCCAAACCACAAGGCACACTAAGTAAAAAGGCTTAATCAACCTTAATGAGCTTGCTTCCTTAGTTGACAATGTCAATGGACTGAAAGGAGTACTTAAAATATTCAAAGCGCTTCACAGGCGAGAAGCTTCCTGCAAATGATAAAGCAATATCCCCGTGTGAGGGTAAAGATGGCACAGAATCCTGGCCCATTATAAAGGAGGAGTCAGATTCCACTAGTCCCTGCTCGGTTCCAGTGCCAGGCTTCCAGGGAGCTGTTTTCTTTCTTTTTCTTTTCTCTTTCTTTTTTTATTATTATTTTTTATTTTAGGGAGCTGTTTTCTAAAAGGCAGGGCTCACCCCACTAAATTCAGAGTGAGCGATGTCAGTGTCTAAAAATCCTGTGCACTCCGTGAAGCTCTAGACCACTTGGGTGTCCAGACTTCGGAAAGGAAAAAAAAAAAAAAAAAGACTCCCCAAACAACAACAAAACAAAAAAACAAATTAACGTTGTGACAAAGATAGCAGTTAAAAGGCACGCGGAGGGGAGGAGGGGGACACCTGGGCGGGGACGCAGCTGCGCCCGGGGAGGGAGGCTAAGTTAGGGGCGCGGGCGGGGGCGCGGGGGCCCGGCCGGGGCGGCAGCTGCGGGTCCGGGCGCGGGGGCACCGGCCGGCGGCGGGGACGGGCTCCGGGGGCACGAGCCCGGGGGGCGGGGACGGGGACGGGGACGGGGACCCGGTCCCGCCGCCCTCGCCGCCCTCCTCCGAGCGGCCCCCAAGTTGGAGGCGCAACTCCGCGAGCACAGGGACAAGGAGGCGCACAAAAGGAGCGCGGCGGCCGCTCCCATCCTTACCTTTGACTTGACTTTCGTACTCGGCGATGATCTCTTTGTCCTTCTTGAATCTGCTGGGAGCGGACATCATCCAGCTGTGCGGGGGCCGCTTCCAGCCCGCGGCTCCGTCCCGCTGCGCGCAGACCGGGTCCTCGGAGGCGCAGCTGGGGGCGCACACGCCGGGAGCCCGGGGGCAGCACCCGCGGGAGGCGGAGGCGGAGGAGGGGGGAGGGGAGGGGGAGGGGGAGGGGGAGGGGGAGGAGGCGGAAACCAGAAGGAGCCGCGGACTAGACTAGCCCGGGCGCCGGCACCATGCTCTCCGCCCGAGCGGCCGTCGGGGGCGCGGCGGGGCCGGGCCGGGGCCGGGGCGGGGCGGGCAGGCCGGGCGCACGGGGCGGGCCGCCGCCTCTAGGGCCGCCGGGCGGACGCGGGCTCCGCGCCCGAGCTCCGCACCATTGTTAGGGACCCGCGCCCGGCGCTCGGGGCAGGGCGGGGCGGGGCGGGGCGGGGCGGGGGCGGGCGCCGCGACCTCCTTCGGCTGCAGCCGCCGGCGGCTCGGGGCGCTCGGGGCGCTCGGGGTCCCGCACCTCCCCGGGCCGGGAGGGGCCGGCGCCCGGGCGGGCGGAAGGCACCGCGACCCAGCGGCGTCCCGGGCGCGGCGGCAGCGGCGGCGGCGGCGGCGGCGGCAGCGGCAGCGGCAGCGGCAGGGGCGGCGCAGGTCCCGACAGCCGGCGCCCCGAGGGGCCTCGGTCCGCCCGCCCGGCTCCGGGGCGCCCGCGCTTCCCTCCGCGTCCCGCTCGGCGCTGCTGCCCCCAGGAGGCCGCCGCGGCCCTGCGCACCCGCACCCGCGCCCGCACCCGCGCCCGCACCCGCACCCGCACGCGCGCCGCCTGCAGCCGCGCCCCCGCCCCCCGCCCCGCCGCCCGCGCGCACGCGGCCCGCCCCCAGCCCCGCCCCGCCCCGAGGGGAGCCGCCGGGGGGAGCCGCCGGGGCCCACGCGGGGCGCGCTTCCGGACCGGCCAGCTCCAGACCCACGGGAGGGATCGCGAGGCGGAGCCCCCCGCGCCGGGAAGGGCCGGGCCCCCAGGTGTTGCACCCCAGCAGGAGAACGCGGGGCCCACGGGGCGTGAGCGACTCGGCTGCTCCGAGGCCGGGAGGGCGAAGCTCTCCGGGCAACGTGGAGAGGACTGCGCGGCTCGGCCACAGTGGGCTCCCCGCCCGGGAAGCCGCCCGGGACTGGGGCGCGGGGCTGGGGCGCGGGGAGGGCGCGGGGCCGGGGCGCGGGGAGGGCGCGGGGCCGGGGCTCGACCCCCCCGCCCGCGGGCCGCCTGCCCCCCGCCGCCTGTCTGCTCTCCGGTCACTTTTCCACCGTGTGGCCTCGTTTATCAAAGCAGTTGCTGAGGGGTGTGTCCGGCCCCCGAGATGCTTTCCCTGGGGATCTGACCCGGGTAGGGACCTGGAGACTTTGACCCCGCGCCCCTGTAGATCCGGCGGTAACCCTGGGCCTGACCGGGCCCAGACCCCAGGCTAAGAGCTGGGGACTCCGACGTCAGGTGCCTGGGCCCTGCCTTAAGGCATCTCAGGCTTGACTGAAGACAGAATAAAGCTCAGTAATGCCGTAAGGCAAGAGAAATACTCGCGGCTTTGGAAGTCCTGAAAGGAAAAAAGTGGGCCGCAAGAGGTTTGGGGAGACGTGGTGTTTAAACTGGGCTGGAAGGATGAATAGTAAGCTGTTTGCCCCCTCACAGAGGGAAGGGGTTCGGTTCCAAGGGGGAAAAGAGAACGACACACTTTGGGGCAATCGAAGTATAGTTACAAGATGTTCTCCACTAACACACCCGACCTCTCATAGGAGGTGAGAAACATTTTGAAGATTTCCATACATATTTATGTTTCAGCTGATAGTGTGTGCGCAATGTTTTAAATTGCACGGTTTTTAAGTTTTAATTAAAAGATTTTTTTTTTAAAGGGCACCTGGCTGGCTCACTCCATGGATCGTGCAACTCGATCTTGGGGGGTGTAGGTTCAACCCTAGGTTGGGTGTAGAGATTACTTAAAAAAAAAAAATCTTTAAAAACATTATTTTTTTTCCCATCTTGCCAAACAAGAGGTTAACTATGGAACTCCTGACTGTCCTAATTTCATGTGGAACTGTCTTATGTAAGAGCGTTGGGTAAAGAGCCAGAATATCTAAAGCAGAGAGGCTGGGAAGGAGGGTCAGGGCCAACTGGGAGAGGCCTCCTGTGCTGAGCTCTTGGACCCCGTTCTGCAGACAACAGGGAACCTTTTAAGTAAAGAATTGTCATGATCACATATATGTTTTATAAAGATAACTTGGCAGGGTGGAAGGACAGGTTGGGCATGGGGAGAGAGAGCGAGAGACCACAGATAAGCAGCTTTCTCTGGTGATGGTTGCAGTCAAACATAAATGTGATTCACATCATCCATTCATGGTGCCACTGAGATTTATTTTATATTTGCACTTGGGAAGCACAACTTAGCAGTGGAAAGTACAGCCCCTGGAAACAAATTGTTGGCTGAAGCTAGACCTGAACCACGGTGGTAGGCACACACCCCAAAGACAGAGCCTCCAGAAGTAAATCCTAGCTCTGCAGTTTCCTGAGTGAGCTGATAAAAAGTACAGCACCTCTCCAGGCCTCAGTTCCCTCATCTGTAAAATGGGTTAATGCCTAGCTCCTGGGGATGTGATAAGCACTTACCGAGATAGTCCCTTAACGTGCTGATAGCAACATCAGCCATTGTACATACCCAGAGGAGGTTAGTAATCTTTGTGATTATTATCTCAGTTTTAATCTTCTTTGAAAGAAAGCTATTTAAAAAATCAGAAGCTGCATGGGGTGCCTGGCTGGCTCAGTCAGAAGAACCTCTAACTCTTGATCTCAGAGTGGTGAGTTCAAGCCCCATGTTGGGTGTACAGATTACATAAATGAAAGTTAAAAAAAAAAGATTGAAAAGATAAAAATCAGAGACTGTATCTCAAATATCTTTGACTTCAACATGTCCGATAAACCACCAATAAATGTTTTTGAATGTCTTAATATTAGTAAATCACCATCTTACCGTTGTTGGAAATTGGGTCCCACCCACTAAACAAAGCATTTTGCGTACATTCTTACAAGAGCCCTACAAAGGTGAATACCATTGCCCTCATTTTACAGTTGAGAAACTAGAAAGCCCAGTAAATGTGTAAAGACCTGTCTGGGCCAGCATTCCAGCTCCTATCAGTTTGCTTCCAATGTGGGTTTTCTCAATTTTCTACTCTGCTTCCTGTGCATTATGGTTCTTTAAGCAGCTTCACATACGGTGAAGTGTGTTGACTGATTCATGATTTTGCCTCCGTGGATCTCTCCCCCCCCCTCCCCCAACGGACCTCTTCTGATCCAGCCATGCAGTGTGACTGACCAGTCAATTGTTCTTTTCATAGTTTTCTCTTTCTCAGGTTCTCCTTATTCTTTCCATATTTAGGAGCCCACTTGGTTTCACAAAGCTGGATATGAAGATGCCTGTGACTTAAAATCCAGAAGCTGGGGTGAGCCAAGTTTGGGAGACAGGCCACTGTGATTCTAATTTCGTGACTTTGCTCCACCTTGTGGTAGCTGTTTTCTTAGCTGTACAACAGGGATGGTCCGCTCAAGCTCACCCCTCCCCTGCCACACTCCTACTCGATGGGGCACATGATGAGAAATTTTAATTTATTTTATTTATTTATGATAGGCACACAGTGAGAGAGAGAGAGAGGCAGAGACACAGGCAGAGGGAGAAGCAGGCTCCATGCACCAGGAGCCCGACGTGGGATTCGATCCCGGGTCTCCAGGATCGCGCCCTGGGCCAAAGGCAGGCGCCAAACCGCTGCGCCACCCAGGGATCCCCCATGATGAGAAATTTAGAGCACCTGATATAGTAGGATCCCTACTACGTATTAATCCACCCTATTATCTAGTGTTTGCCTTTCAGAACCACTCCAGATTTCCAGAAGTACTAGTCAACATACCATGTAGCCATATATCATGGGAGTATTTAAGAATATACACAGGGGTCCTTGCAGCCACAAAATAAACCGCACGCCTTACTACAGTACCACTTTGGCCCAATTCTAAATAACTGAAATCAATTTTAAAAGTTAAATACAAACACATTAAGGAGTCAACGCCAAAGTCACACAACTCTTTTCGATATAGTTTCAGTATCTAAAAGTAGTTTCATGTCGGGGCACCTGGGTGGCTCGGTTGGTTGGGCGTCTGTCTGCCTTTAGCTCGGGTCATGATCCCAGTGTCCTGGGAACAAGCCCCACATGGGACTCCCTGCTCAGCGGGGAGCCTGCTTCTTCCTCTCCTCCCGACTCGTGCAATCTTTGACTGTCTCTGTCTCTCTCAAATAAATAAATAAAATCTTAAAAAAAAAATAGTTTCATGTCTAAAGTAGGCCATTCTGATACTCCCCTTCCTGTAACAGATACCTTCTCCTCTGTCAGTTGGGATGGCAAAGTAGGGGAAGCCCTGCCAATATCCTCGTTTTTATTCTTGGATCTAGGCAGAACCTCACAACAGCAACTGTTGTGCATGCATAACTTATGTTGTCTTGACTCTGTGACCCCGTGGCTTCTCAAATTGCTTGCAGTAGTGCTTTCAGTGAATTACATTTTGGTATCATGTCCCGGGGCAGTGTTTTATAAAGTATGATCTAACCAGCGATCACCTTCATCAGAATCACCTTGGGAGTCTATTTAGAATTCAAACATTCTGCACTTAAAGCCACATTTCTCAACTTTAATATGCATATAAATCACCTGAGAATCTTGTTAAACTAAGGTCCCGATGCCTTCAGGAGTGAGGCTTGAGATCATGCATTTCTAATAGGCTCCTCAACCAGGCCGATAATGTGGTCATAAAGACCACACTTTGAGGAACAAAGACTCAGAGGGTCCACATTTTGGATGAGGGGCAAGTCCCCAGGTGATTCTCATGCATGAGAATCTTTGTCCAAGGGCGAGGGATACTAAAAGAATGTCCTTAGCAAAAGAAACAATCAACAAAACTAAAAGACAACCTGCAGAATGGGAGAAGATATTTTCAAATGACATATTAGATTAAGGGCTAGTTTCCAAGATCTATAAAGAACTTCTTAAACTCAACAGCAAAGAAACAATCCAATCATGAAATGGGCAAAAGACATGAACAGAAATCTCACAGAGGAAGACATAGACATGGCCAACACGCACAAAGAGAAAATGCTCCGTGTCACTTACCATCAGGGAAATACAAATCAAAACCACAATGAGATCCCACCTCACACCAGTGAGAATGGGGAAAATTAACAAGACAGGAAACCACAAATGTTGGAGAGGATGTGGAGAAAGGGGAACCCTCTGCACTGTTGGTGGGACCGTGAATTGGTGCAGCCACTCTGGAAAACTGTATGGAGGTTCCTCAAAGAGTTAAAAATAGATCTGCCCTACGACCCAGCAATTGCACTCCTGGGGATTGACCCCAAAGATACAGATGCAGTGAAATGCCGGGACACCTGCACCCCGATGTTTCTAGCAGCAATGGCCACAATAGCCAAACTGTGGAAGGAGCCTCGGTGTCCATCGAAAGATGAATGGATAAAGAAGATGTGGTCTATGTATACAATGGAATATTCCTCAGCCATTAGAAACGATAAATACCCACCATTTGCTTCAATGTGGATGGAACTGGAGGGGATTATGCTGAGTGAAATAAGTCAATCGGAGAAGGACAAACATTATATGGTCTCATTCATTTGGGGAATATAAAAAATAGTGAAAGGGAATAAAGGGGAAAGGAGAAAAAATGAGTGGGAAATATCAGAAAGAGAGACAGACCATGAGAGACTCCTCAGTCTGGGAAACAAACAAGGGGTGGTGGATGGGGAGGTAGGCAGGGTGACTGGGTGACGGGCACTGAGGGGGGCAATTGATGGGATGAGCACTGGGTGTTATGCTTTATATGTTGGCAAATTGAACTCCAATTTTAAAAAATGTAAAAAATAAATAAATAAATAAAATAAAAATTAAAAAATAAATAAAAATAGAAGAATGTCCTTACAAAACTCTAGCTACATTTGCTTGAGTAGTGTTGACGACATGGTCGAGAATTTTTTTCAATTTAGTGGATCTCCAAGAAACTAGACTATTTTCTCCTCCGAGATAATAAACCTTTTAACTTTTCCATCCGTAAGATGGGGATAATAATGATCTTCATAGGTTGTGGTAGGCAGTAAATATAAAGTGTGTATAAAGCAGCACCAACCCGGACACAGAAGTCATAAATAAATGTTGGCTGTTCTGGTCATCATCATCACGATTCTTTGGTACCAAAAGCTAACTTCCAAGTTTATAGCAAGAGCATTGCAGTTATGGAGGACCGTTCAGTGTGTTTACGTGTGCGTAGGTACCTTGTTTAAACCTCCTGCTTAATTGAGAATTTCTTTGGTTTTGATAGGATTGTCTTGTTAGTTTACTGTGTGTCTCCATTTCGTATATGGCACCTCAAATCCTTTATAGAATGATCTCCATAGTCTCTTCAATTCTAATCAACAAATATGTATTGGGTATCTGTTAAGTTGCACAACATGACACTGCTAATATCTGACCATTTTGACATAAAATATGGCAGTTATATGATGCAATGTATTACTATGAGCCCTGTGCTCTGCAATTGGCATAAACAAAATTCAACATTAAAAACCCACTTCCAAATACCCAAGTGAAAGCTCAACTGAACCCTGCCCAAATCTAGGGAAATCTCATTCATTCGTAGGTTGGATGAGTCCAGTACAGTCTGCCAGGTAGTCAATCAAGAAATATTAATCATTGTTTTAAAGGAAACTTGGCCCACAATTTAACAGCAGCTTGTGGAAATGGACCGTATAAATAGCCATTTTTCCCTTTTCTGGCAACACAGTAGTAAAGACAAGCTGTCAAAAGATCCTGCCAATTTCATTCTGATGCACTTTCCCTGAGAGGGAAGAGAGTAGAATGTAACAATGAAGGTGAGTTTGGATGAGGCCCTGGAAGGGTCAATGCAAGATACTACAAAGAGACAGCAGGAGAGGAAAGATAGAAGAGAAAGAGATGAAGAAACTAAAGGTCACAGGGATAGAAAAAGCAAAAGAGAGCAATAAAAGGCACGATTCTTCTAAAATGTTCAGTTGCATAATTTAGCTCCTCTCTGCCAAAAACACTCATCTCTGATTTTCAAGAAAACTCTTTAGAGCTAAAATAAATGAGGGCTTTTAAATACCTTTAATTTTCTCTGAATAAAACGGCTTTATAAAGATTTTAACCATCTGCTCAAAATCACCTGTTTCCATTTTGCATAGATCATTATTAAAATAGAATTTGCTTTGTGTAATCTCATATTTATAACTCCCCAACACCCACACGTAACAGTCTTCTCATTGGAGCGACTATCGTCTGCTTTGAAATTCCACTACAACTTCCCATGTGGCTGCTGCACAATATAAGCGGAATATGAATATTCAATGAGCCATCCTGATGAAAGTATTAAATCCCATCACTTATACAAAAAAAAAAAAATGGTATTATCGCTCAGAGGAAAACAGCCAAAGTTAGACAAGAAATGGCAGCTGCAATTCAGTTATCAGAATCAGAGATGGATTAGTATGTAGAGCAAACCCTAACAGAAAGATTTATTATACCAAGAAGTGTATGTGGCTCTAATGCTTGTATTTTAGGAAATGAATAACATTCTTGCCATTATACTTTGGCAGCAGACATTTTAAGACTGCCTAATTTTGTTACCTCTTTTACAGAGAAACCAGTCTACATAAATACTCTTCAGGAGTGAACCAGACAAGCCAAAGGTTGGTAAATAGAATCTTATTTAAACATGATGGACGGGCGCCTGGGTGGCCCAGTCTGTTAAGTGTCTGCTTTCAGCTCAGGTCATGATTCTAGCAAAGGGCTACGTGCTCAGCAGGAAGCCTGTTTCTCCCTCTCCCTCGGATCTTCCCCCTGCTTGTGCTCTCTCCGTGTCTCTCCCTCTCTCTCTAATAAATAAATAAAATAATTTTTAAGATGATTTTTAAAAAAGATTTTATTTATTTATTCATGAGAGACACAGAAAGAGAGGCAGAGACAGGTAGACAGAGGAGCAGGCTCCCTGTGGGGAGCTCGCTGTGGTTTTTTTTTTTTTTTTAAAACAACAATAACAATAATAATAACGGGTAGAGGATGTGCCTGGCTGGCTCAGTTGGTGGGCGACTTGATCCCAGGACCTTGGGATCACTACCTGAGCCAAAGGCAGACGCTCAACCACTGAGCCACCCAGATGCCCCTAAAAAGATGATTTTGGAAAAAGGATTACCATCTGGGACTATGAGGCCCACAGGCAGTCAGGCATGGAGGATTATATGCCATTTAGAGCTGAGGAGAAGAAGGTGGGGGTCCAGGACCTGAAAGGGAAAAAAAAAAAAAGACAATTCACAGGAAGATTAAAAAAAAACAAAAAAAAAAACCACAGAGTATCCGCAGGAATTTAGCAGTGTCTACAACACCTAGTTCATTTTATACTGTAGTTATCTATGGTGATAACTCCCTTCCTGGAGCAGGTCTTCAATCTCAATTCTTTTAGGCAGTTAGCGGGAAGAACAAAGGTTCTTCCTGAGTCTTCTGTTTCTTAAAAGTAATCAACCTAAAATAATCCTTAAGCCAAAGAGACATATTTTGGGGTAACAAATTTTGCCTCTCTACCCCCCTACTCATAGCACCCTAGCACCTTGTGCTTCTTTGGCCATAGCATTTGCTATACTGTTTTCATTTGTTCATTTGTCTGATCTCACCTCTTTCCTGTGAGTCCCCAGAGCATACCTGAACACTGTTCCTGATGTAAAGTAGATGCTCAATAAATGTCTGTTGAAAAACGTGAATGACTGACGACGTCCTTCGACAAATTGCACAATTTGGAAATTGTATCGCCTTTCAGAGGGAACTCCTTATATTTGAGAATCTTGCCTAATTAATTTTGATTAGGTTCGAGGTTAAATTTTTGAGGTTAAATTATCAAAATAAGAATGATGAATGAAAGTAAAAGACAGAGCTCTGACCCTTAGAATAAAAAGAAGATCACCTTTTCACTGAGGTCTCAGAGAGTCAGATCTGTTCAGTTTGAAGCAGCTGAGGTGTATTTGAAGGAGCCCAGGGTTTACAGGAGAAATCTAGGCTTGGCTTCCAGCTCTCTTTACCTCTTTGCCTGTTGTTTTCCTGCCTAGGAAATGGGGAAAGAACATGTGACTTCATAGCTGTTGGGAGAGAGAGAATGCATTTGAAATGGCGTCATACACTTCAGAGCTCTGTACATAGTGTGAAGGGTCAGGGCAGCCTGACAACAGGGACCCCAGCCTGTCCGGGCAGTGGGAGCGTCTCCTGTGAAGGTACGGGATGGGGCATCAGGCCCTTCGGCTGTCCACCCGAGCTCGGCATACACTCACCAAATGTAAACTGGAATTGCTGGTTTCCTGAAAGTTCCAGTCACATGGTTCCAGCACAAACCCAGGGCAGGCTATCTAAAGGCTATCTAGCTGGAAATGGGGTTTCCAGATCCATCTGTTTACCTATTATGAGCACAGCCTTAAGCTGTGGAGTAGTGCCAGAGATCACAGTGGGGTACAAGAAGGCAGAGCAAGTGGTATGATTGGAGGGCCCCCTGAGAAGCTCTTTGGCCAAAAAGCCTCCTTTATTGGCCTTTCCTTGGTTCTTGGGATTCCTACATTACTCAATCTCTTTGACAGGACCTGACATCCAGTTTGGAATAAGAAAACCATGACTACTGTCTGTTTATTATTCTTAACTAACACTCTCCACAAGGATCTGTGGGGGTTTTTCCCTCCAGAACAACAACAATCATAATAATGGGTGGAGGGTGTGCCTGGCTGGCTTAGTCGGTGGAACGCTTGGCTCTTGATCCCACAAAGCGATCAACGGGGGTCTCTCAAACCCCACATTTAGTGTAGAAGTTACTTAAGAATATCTTTAAATAACAACAACAACAAGGAACACTCATTTAGACGTGCATGGGTGCAGCTCCAAGCACTGTAGTGCATTAGCTAATTTAATCCTCATCACAGCCCTGTGAGTTTGGTGCTGTCATTATCATCCCTGTTTTATAGTGAGAATATTAAGACATAGAGGGTGACGATTCTTTCTCAAGGATGTATAGCCAGAAAGTAGCAAAGCTGGAATCAGAACCAAGGCAGTCCAGCTCCAGAGTCTAATACTTAACCACCATGCTGTTGACCATGTATTTGTGGCAGTGGAATAGCATATGCAATACTTTGCCGATTCCCTACTAACAATTGTTCCCCATCCCCCCTTTTTTATTTGAGAACTTGTCTTGGGGCAGCCAGCTGGCTCAGTCAGAAGACCATGCAACTCTTGATCTTGGGGTTGTGAGTTTGAGTTCAAGGTTGGGTATAAAGATTACTTAAATAAGCTTTAAAATAAAAAAAACCAGATATTTTTAATGCCATTATTATAGAATATGGGGAAATAACCCCTCTCTCAGTGCTCCCTGTGAGATGAGGGAATTGTTATAGATACCACCATTCAGCCCACAGTCTCTGAAGAAAGCAGAGAAGAGGTCAGGACATCTCCTAGCCCCTTCCACATCAAAAACACTTTGGCTTCTTTTGAGTGACCTCCCGCTTGTGCATATAGTGGCTCAGGGGCAGATGAGGAGAGCCCCTCTCTCCTCTGTCCCCAGAGACCATAGCAGCAGAGCCAGTTCTGAACCCTAGACCATACGGATCCCTGCCAGCAGAGAGCAGGAGAGCAGGTTATACCCAGGGTTCTTGGTGCTCTTATTTCAAGAAATAAAGAGACGGTGAAACCTTCTGGCTCGTATCTGCCTTTTTGTGTCCCTTAATTCCTATCTAATTATAATTTAAAAAAAATCAAAATAAAGTCCGGATCTGTGTGGGAAAGCACACCTAAATCTGGCAGATTCTGAAATACATGGTCCTTGTCTTAGGGTTCTCCAGAGACACAGAAGCAATAGGGCATAAACACAGACAAAGATTGGGGCATCTGGGGGGCTCAGTCAGTGGTTAAGCGGCTGCCTTTGGCTTGGGTCATGATCCCAGAGTCCTGGGATGGAGTCTCACACTGGGCTCCCTGCTCAGAGGGAAGCCTGCTTCTCCCTCTCCCGCCATCCCTCCCCCCACTCATGCTGGCTCTCTCAAATAAATAAATAAAAACTTAAAAAAAAAAAAAAAAGATCCATTATGAGGGAAAGGCGCGTGCAGTTATGGCGGCTACAAGTCCTACAACTTGCTATCTGCAAGGCGGGGACCCAGGACAGCCAAGGGGAAGTTCCGGTCCAAACCCAAAGGCCTGAGAACCAGGACCACTGATGTCTGAGGACAGGAGAAGATGGATGTCCCAGTTCAAGCAAGAGAGCAAACTTACCCTTCCAGGCCAGGCCAGATCTGGGGTGCGGCCCTTGGCCTGTGAGAGAAGCTGTGGATAGACTCGGTGGGTGCTGGGTGGTGACAGCAGGACCAGAGCCCTGTGGAAAGATATGCTCTCAGTACCAGGGCAGGCTGCTGCCAGCTTCTCTTCCCTTTTTTTTTTTTTTTAAGATTTTATTTATTCATGAGAGACCCAGAGAGAGAGACAGAGACAGAGACATAGGCGAGAGAGAAGCAGGCTCCATGCAGGGAGCCCGATGTGGGACTTGATCCCGGGTCTCCGGGATCACGCCCTGGGCTGAAGGCGGCGCTAAACCGCTGAGCCACCAGGGCTGCCTGCCAGCTTCTCTTCCTGCAAGGACTTACCAGGGCCTGCCTAGAAGTCATCTGTCTAATATTAATCAAATTAAATGAGATAATGAACATGAAACTCTTTGTAGAGTTGTCATTGTTATCATCAACACTAAATTCGTCTTCGAATATACAGAATCACATCAATATAAAGGAGAAGTTCAGGGATAAGTATAAATACAATTGGAAACTAGATTTAGACAGACTTAAAATTGTGTTCTTTCACTCTCACAAATGATTTTTTTGAATGTGGCCTTAGCGGGATATCTGGCTGGCTCAGTCAGTAGAGACCATGACTCTTGATCTCAGGTTGTGGGTTCAAACCCCATGTTGGGTATAGAGATTACTTAAAAAGAAAACCTTTTAAAAATAAATTAATTAAGTAAAATGCGGGCTTAGAATGACAGTGCACACTTAAGAAACTTGTATTACAGATGGGGAAGTATTGTCTCGTACCTGAGGATTTGATGACTTTATCTTAACTATTGAAGGGGAGGGAAAAAAAATCTCTTCTTTCCACCCCTTTTTGATTCCTGGCTAGAGCTCTGTACAAAAAGACAGATTATTAAAAGAAAAGCCTACAAATCTGCTTAAAGTAAGTTTCATGTGACATGGAAGCCTTCATAAGGAAAATAAGACCTGGGCATTTTTTTTAAAAGGTATATTTATTTGTTTTAAAGAGAGAGAGAGAGAGAGAGAGAGAGCAGGGGGAGGAGCAGAGGGAGAGAGAGAATCTCAAGCAGACTCTCCATTGAGTGCAGAGCCCAATGTGGGTTTGATATGGGGTTTGAGCTCACAACCCTGAGATCATGACCTGAGCTGAGATCAAGAATCGGCCTTTAACTGATTGAACCACCCAGGGATCCCAAGATCTGGGCATTTTTATGCTAGGTTTGATAAAGATTGCAAAGCAGTGGGGGAAATGTGATAGGCAAAAGGATATGAGCTAAGTGTAATAAACTGGGGGGGGGCACTTTGTGAGGCCTGTTCCTTCAGATTTCTCTCAATCTTTGGGTGTAAGGATCTTGTTACGGGGAGGGCATCTCTCCTATGAAAGTCTAATGGTCTTCTTTAGGGCAAGATCAGAGAATCTGTCCAGCACCTGCCATGTCTCAACTTCCCTTAGCTTAAAATATTTAGTATGCCAAGATGCCTTATTTTGGAGTATCACATCTTGAACTCCATCACTATTAATTGCATGTGCAATCCCTGACATTCCAAGTTTGCCTGTAAACTTGGAGCTGGAGATTGGGGGGAAAATCAAAGAGAAATGTTCTTGTTTCATTTGCAAAATTACCAAATTTATCCATCTTCTTAGAATTGAAGACAGTACAGAGGGAGCTAAAAAAAAAAAAGAAAGAAAGAAAGAAAAAGGAAGAGACTTTAAAGAGCAGGGAGGGGAGAAAAGGAATTTAAAAAGGAGGAGGAAAAAAATAAAAAGGAGGAGGCATGGTAATATGAAGAGGGTTTTAGAATTCTTTTTAGCAGGTCAAAATGGAAATGAAGCATAAAGACCTGAATAACCTTTTTATTCGTGGAAACACCTGCCACATCCTGCTCAAAGCCACCAATGACTGGATTAGGGATGATGTCTGCTTCAGTCTGAAAAAATTTCGTTCATTTGTTTATTTAGTAGATATTTATGGAGATTTTGCTATGTATCAGGAGCTATACTAAATGATAGGGCATAGGTAGGTGAATAAAACAGATACAGTTCTTGCTTTCAAGGGGCTTACAATCCAGTGCAAGAGATAGATAACATATGAGCAAAGAAGCAAATATATCATTCCTAACTTGTATAAACTCTACAGGGTTCTGTGGTGGAGAATTAGGAAACTTTAAGGAGCATGGTTGTGGAAAGACTTTCCAAAGAAATGACACTTAAGATCAGACCAGAAGCATAGGTGATAGACTGGTGGCAGGTGGATGGAGAGGGCATCCCAGGGGAGGGAACGGTGTAAACCAAAGCTAGGAGGTTGCAAAAACACTTGGTGAATACATGAAGGTCAAAATTGATGAAGCTCTTGCCTTTGGCATTAACCAAGGAGCAGAGCTCCATGAACACTGAAGAGTTGGCAAAAAGAAATGTTTTCCTACTCCTGGGAAATTCAGCTAACTCATTAGCAAATTCAAGTGACCTATTAGCAAAGAAAATGGATTTCTGGAGAGAGTGTAAATTGGTACAATCATCCTGTGAAATAACTTGACTTTATCCCATAAAGATTAATACCTTCAATACATTAAGATCCAGCAATTCCACCCTAGAGTAGCTGTCTTGAGAATTTTTCTGCTTCTGTGCCCCCTAAAGTAATCTTGTAAAACTCTCTACTCCTCTGAACATTTTTGGATTGATATCTGGAATGTTTTATCCTATTTGTAAACAGTTCAAAGGATAAATTGGATCATATTTTAAGTATTGGTATATTAACATTAACTGTCGTTTCCTATTTTAAAATATACCCAATGGGTTGAATCTCCACGTTGTACACCTGAAACTAATACAACATTGTATGTCAACTCTACTCTGAAAAAAATAAAATGTATCCAATGGAATCTAACTACCATAGTGATTTGGTAACTCACCTTTATAAAAAAAAATCCTTGGGGGGATCCCTGGGTGGCGCAGCGGTTTGGCGCGCCTGCCTTTGGCTCAGGGCGCAATCCTGGAGACCCGGGATCGAGTCCCACGTCGGGCTCCCGGTGCATGGAGCCTGCTTCTCCCTCTGCCTATGTCTCTGCCTCTCTCTCTCTCTCTCTGTGTGTGACTATCGTAAATAAATTTAAAAAAAAAAAAAAATCCTTGGATTAGCTCTTTTCAACAGACAGGAATTTTACACTGTTCTTTTAGCTCTTTGAATCCATCTTTCCATTCTACTTTCCCCATAGAATTTTATCTTAACAGATTATATTTTATGTTTGGAAATGTTTGCTTGTCTTGAGCCTTTTTTTGTCATAAATCCACATGATAAAAATATATGTAAAATAAGTTTTAATTCATTAAAATTTCTTTTCTTTCTTTTGACTACAGGACTCTGCAGTGTTAAAAAATATTGTCTTGAGTTATTATTAAAATCAGTAGTATTACACAATCAATGAGACAATATGTTACAAATCTCACAAAATAATTATTAAACATAAAAGGTAAAATTTTATTGGAGAAGCATCTTTTAGGGAAATGGATGGAGCTTTAATTTCCTAATTAGTTCATATTTCTTTGGATGGTTTTTACTTCTAAAATAAGACAGGAGGTTGAATGAATTCTCTTTCCATTTTTCTTTTGTTTATGATAAATGGAAAGGCTGAGAAAACTGTTTCACAAAAACAGGTGTAAGGGAATGAAATGGGGTTTTCTTTGAATTCTTTAGGAATTGTAAGATAATTTTATGATCAGTAGCACGTTTAAGAATGTGTCAGCTGCTCCCCAGTCTTTAGAATCATCTACTTCCTCAGCTGGGGCACCTGTGCTTCCAGTGGCCCCATTTGGCCAGAGGTTTTTGCATGGTGACCAGTACCCTAGTGATGCACCAGATTCTGGAATGAGAGCAGTGCACCTTTGGCTGGAGGGTCTTGATCTCAGGGTGGTAAGTTCGATCCCTGTGTTAGAGCCTACTTAAAAAAAAAAAGAAAAAAAAAAGAACAAATGATAAATAAAATTTCCACAGGATTAGTCAGTTTGCATGAGTATTCGACTGAGACAGTGTCATGGGGATGCATGTAAGCATTCTATTTTTATTTCATTTCGTTGTTTTTTTTTTTTTTTAAGTAATCTCTATACCTAACATGGGGCTTGAACTCACAACTCTGAGATAAGAGTCAAATGCTCTACTGAATGATAGATAGGTAGAATGGTAGGCGCCCCCAGAATCATTTTATCTTAAATGATGAACTCTTCCAAGTGTACAGAAAGCATAGAGAATAAGCAAAATCAACACAGGAAACAGATTTTCCCATTCAGCCTTCAGAAAGGAACCCAGCCCTCCTGACACCTTGATTTTAGACTAATGAGTCCCATTTCAGACTTCTCATCTCCAGAAATGTAAGATAATATATTTGTGTTATTTTAAGCTATTCGGTCTTTAGCAATTTTTTATATCAGTCACGGAAGACAAATATAAGATTGACATATAGGCTTAAGTCATTCATTTTAACTGCCGTGTGCAATTGCACTGCATGTGTTGAGTATTGCCACTCAAAATTATATTTGGGTGATTCAATTATGTTTCTACATGCATCTGTACTTTGCAGTTTCTTTTTTTTTGAGAGAGAGTGCAAGTGGGGTGGGGAGGTGGGTACAGGGAGAGAGAGAGGGGAGAATCTTAAGCAGGCTCTATGTTCAGGGCAGAGCCCGACTCAGGGCTCCATCTCCTGACTCAGATCGTGACCTGAGCTGAAATCTAGAGTTAGATGCTTATCAGACGCAGCCACCCAGGCTCCCCCACCCCGTAGTTTCTTTAGTTTTCTACTGAATGATTTTACCATGTATTTTATTTCACTATTCATCTGTTTGATGAACATTCATGTTGTTTCCAATTTTTGGCTGCAATAAATAGGGTTGCTGTGAAAATTTTTGAATTTGTTTCCTTGTGCACATGTGCAAGAGTTTCTCATAGGGTGGTGGGCTGATAACCCACTGGGATAATGAGTCAAATGTGCAGCCAGGTTTTCAACTTAAGGGGAGTGAAACCGGCCGATTGCAGGGTATATGCATCATTAACTTTAGTATATGTGTTAAACTGCTCTCCAGTGTGGCTATAGCAATTTAAATTCTTCCAGCAGTGCATGAAGGTGTCCATTTTCCTCCATATTCAAATGTGACTTTTAAATTTTCGCCAATATGATGAGCCTACAATGGTATCTCCTTTTTATTTCAGTTTGCATTTCCCTAGCAAGGATGAATATGTTTACATATGTTTATTGGCCATTTGTCTTTCCTCTTCCTTGAATTGTCTGGATCACATGAAACAAGTTAGGAGACTGACTCCACTTCCCATGTGAAAATATAATTGAGCCCCTCTAGGCCTTGGTGGTTATTTAAGTGGGGTTTATTTATTCAAGTAACTTCAAGTGAAGTGTACATGAGGAACTACTCACTGTATTACATTTAATAAAATATAAGTAATCACGTTTGTCTTTTTACAATAAGAAGAATGAAAAACTATCAAAATTCTGGAAACTTGAACACTGTTCTTTTCACAGAAATTTCCTGCTTTCCTATTTCTGATTGCATAAACGTCAATAATGTAAACCCATTTTTCATTAAACAGTGAACACATTATGTATTCTAACCAGTTTGTGTGAAAAGAATGAAAACTAACGGTAAGCATGTCATCTTGATTCCCAGGTTGTAAAGGACAGGAACCTGACAGAGAATGTCATGCCCGGGTGCTCTGTTCTGAGATCCCAGAGCGGCAGCGCGGGAGACACAGGCTTACCTATCCAGACGCTGACAGCTCCCCTGCCCCAATCCCGGACTTCCCTCTGGCTGCTCAGTCTGGAAAGATCAGGAGCAAAAAGTTAGACAAACCATGATGCAATTTATAGTTTCACATCTCCCTCTTCTGGACAAAGCCTGAACTTGCACTGGGAAAGTCGGCTTGCCACTGCATATTGCGATGACAAATTTTTCTGTATTTCTACTTTGTAACCAAGGCTTACCAAAATATATGTAATATGTAAAGATTCAAAATAAATGTATTTTACTTATCCATCATCTATCTATGTATCTATCATCTAATGTATGTGTCGCTGGTGGATATAGACCAGTAGGTGACAGCTTGCCTTGCTTTTCTTCTTCCTTTTCTCTTAAGTTATTGTGATATGGAAAACCCCTCAATAAAGTACTTAAAAATGTTATCAATTGATAATTTGCCCTTGACTTGATGTCTTTCTTCATGTTCTGTTATGTACCTTTTGATCCAGATATTTATCTAGCTCTTCAGTGTGACTTCTGGCCCCTGCACCTGTCTGCCTGCCTTGAAAGTGAAGTTGACTCAGCACAAATCACAAATTTTATTATACCTGCCCATGTTCCTTTCCTTTCCTCCCTATCTATCCTCCTTTCTTCCCCCACCCCTTTTTCGATCTTTTGTTAACTGTTTGAATGAATTTTACTATAATGTAAGAAATATTGGGGAACTAAATATGGGGAAGATGATAGTCATACAGAATATATGCAGTGGGTTTCTCTATTACCTTGGTTACTCATTAAATTGAGCCAAGGTTTTGCTGGATTTACTTTTTGTTTGTATGGAAATACACGCATGTGGTGTAAAATTCATGTAGTACCAAAATGTATATAGTGGAAATATCTTTTAATCAAACAGCTTCCCTCCTGGGAACAATCTCTAGAGTCAGTTCCTTAACACATGTGTTTTATTTTATTTTTCTAAATTTTCTTTTCTTTTATTTAAATTCAATTAATTAACATAGAGTGCATTATTAGTTTCAGAGGTAGAGTTCAGTGATTCATCATTGCATATAACACCCAGTGCTCATTCCATCACGTGCCCTCCTTAATGCCCATCACCCAGTTACCCACCTGCCCCTCCAGGGACCCTCAGTTTGTTTCCTAGAGTTAAGAGTCTCTTATGGTTTGTCTCCCTCTGTGATTTCATCTTGTTCTATTTTTCCCTCTCTCCCTGTTTTGTTTCTTAAATTCCACATATGAGTGAGATTGTATAGACTTATTTCTCTGAGCATATGTATTTCATTTTATTATTATTTTTAAAGATTTTATTTATTCATGAGAGACACAGAGAGAGGCAGAGACATAGGCAGAGGGAGAGGCAGGCTCTCTGCAGGGGATCCCAATGTGGAACTCTATCCCAGGACCCCAGGATCATGCCCTGAGCTGAAGGTAGATGCTCAACCACTGAGCCACCCTAGACCAGAAGTATTTTAAAAGTTAAATCCTGTGTGTGTGACTAACAAAATGCAGAGGAATTTCAGTGGTGAGAGATGTTCCTCATTTAATGGAGAGAAAAAAGCATATGCTCTCAAATACTCTTCTGGCATTTTCACTAATCCTTTTTACTCATACTTTGAGTTGTTCTCCAAGTGGGTAGGTTCCCAAGATCAGCATCTCCTGGAAACCTACTAGAAATGCACATTATCAGTCCTGCCTCAGATTTACTGAATCTGGAACTCTGGGAGTGGGCCCAACAGTCTGTGGTTTCACAAGCTCTTCAAGTGATTCTCATGTTTGCTAGAGTTTGAGGGCCATGGTAAGTGAACAGAATCTCAAAGGTGAGATTTAAACTACCTTTAAAAAGCTCGTTTAAAAAGTTTAAAAAGTTCGTTAGGCCAACCTCATGGGCAGCTAGCCTCAAGAACCCGGGGTGGCCTAACTGAAATACATCTCTAATCCCACCCCATCTCAAGCTTTTCTCATTCTCTGTCTTTTCATGCTGGATGCCCAGGCTTTACTCCCATTTTACAGATAAGAAAGCTGAGATTCAAAGAGATTGAGTTACTTGTTCCAGAAAAGTAACTGGATATTGGCAGAGCTAGGTCTCAAAACCAATGTCCTTGGAAACCCTCATCAGTGCACTTTCTGTTTTGCCATGCTGCCACTCCCTGCTACTACCATTTAATTCTTTTGCCCATTTTCTATTAATTTGTTTGTTTTTTAATCAGTTATTCATATGCTCTGAATTCTAATATTTTGTGTTACATAAGATATATGTCCACTACATATATCATCTATTTGTTGAGGATTTATTTATCTATCTACATACTTGTTCTTTTTTTTTTTACATACTTGTTCTTATATTATTTTATTTTATTTTTAAGATTTTCTTTATTTATTCATGAGATACACAGAGAGAGGGAAAGAGAGACAGAGACACAGGCAGAGGGAGAAGCAGGCTCCATGCAGGGATCCCGACGTGGGACTCGATCCCGGGTCTCCAGGTTCACGCCCTGGGCCAAAGGCAGGCACTAAACTGCTGAGCCACCCAGGGATCCCTCTCATATTATTTTTTTAAAAAATTCCAGTATAGTTAACATACAGTATTATGTTGACGATCTTTCCCCCTCTCCTTATGGTATCTTTTGATACTGTTATCAAAAGATACCATATTTGGTATCTTTGTTAAGTTTGTCAACTTTCCCTTGTGGTTTCTGCTCACTGTACCTTTTATAAGAAATCGTTCCTTAGGGGCACCTGGGTGGCTCAGTTGCTTAAGCATCTGCCTTCAGCTCAGGTCATGATCCTGGGGTCCTGGGATTGAGCTCCATCTTGGGATCCCCACTCAGTGAGAAGTCGATTTCCCTCTTTCCCTCTGCCCCTTCTCCTGCCCCTCTCTCTCTCTCTCTCTCATTCTCTCGCGCCAGTGCTCTCTTGCTCATGCTCTCTTTCTTGCTCACTCTCTCTCAAATAAAATAAAAATAAAATCTTATAAACAATCCTTCCCTATCTCAAAGTTATAAAGTTATTTTTCATATATATATTTTTAAAGAGTTTGTAGTTTATAATTTTACTTTTTGTAATTTTTTTGAGATTTTATTTTTAAGTAATCTCTACACCCAACACGGGGGTCAAATTTACAACTCTTGAGTTCAAGAGTTGCATGCTCCACTGACTGAGCCATCCAGGCGCCCCACTTTCATACTTTTATATTTAATCCACCTGGAATTTATTTTTAGGTATGCTGTGAGGCATAGTTTAATTTAATTTTACCCATGTGGATAGTCATCCCAGAACCATTGACTGAAAAGTACATTGTTTCTAATGAACCTGTGTCACATAACTTTCCATACCTTTTATCTCTCTTTTTTTAAGACTTTATTTATTTATTTATTCATGAGAGATGGAGACAGACAGAGAGAGAGAAAGACAGAGAGAGAGAGAGAGAGAGGCAGAGATGCAGGCAGAGACAGAAGCAGGCTCCATGCAGGGAGCCCAATGCGGGACTTGATCCCGGGACCCAGGATCACGCTCTGGGCCAAAGGGAGGCGCTCTACCGCTGAGCCACCCAGGTATCCCACCATACCTTTTACTTTTTGACTCATTCATGTCTTCTTGGCTACTCCTGACTCTTTGCTATTTTATTTTATTTATTTATTTTTAGTTCATAGGAAATAAAGGAAGAGAAATCCCCAAGCAGACTCCCAGCTGAATGTGAGCCCTACGCGGGCTCCATCCTAGGACCCTGAGATCATGACCTGAGCTGAAGTCAGACACTTAACCCACTGAGCCACCCAGGCACCCTGACCCTTTGCTATTTTATAGAATGTCCTTCAATTTGGTCCTTTCTATATTTCTTCAGGGTTACATTCAGGGTGTGCATTTTTACCAGCAATGCCTCAGAAGTGACATGTCCTTCATGAGGCATCCTTTCAGGAGGCTTATGATACTTACTGATCCCATTTCCCAGAATGAAAAACTCTATCATTTGGTTAAGTTGGTGTCTACCAGCTTTCTCACTGTGAACTTACTATTCTTTCTTCTGTAATTCCTAAGTATTTTATGAGGAGATATTTTGAGGCTATGTAAATCTCTTTTTTCTTACCAGACTTTCACCCGCTAGTATTAGAACCTATCAGGGAAGAATGGTTATTTTTTTTTTTTTTAAGAATGGTTATTTTTGTTTGTTTGTTTGTTTCCCAGAAATGCATATGCCAAACTGTAGGAAGAGGAACCATCCCTAGAAGTGGAATGTACTGGTCAGGTAGGCTACGGTTTTGCTGCCACCACAAAGAACCCTCAAATCCCAGTGGCCTACCTTAACAAAAGTTTATCCATCTCATTCTCCATGTTCACAGTGGATTGTTAGGGGGTCTGTTCGCTCAGGACACAGGTTGACTGAAGTCCATTCTGACCTAGGCTTTCATCACTAACGAGGCACAAAGAGGGAGTGAGGTTGTCACTTAAAGCTTCTGCCTGGAAGCGTTAACATCACTTCACTATGCTTCACATAGCTACACCTATCCTTTTTTTTTCTTTTAAGATTATTATTATTATTATTATTATTTAGGGATGCCTGGGTGGCTCAGTGGTTGAGTGTCTGTCTTCAGCTCAGAGCCTGATCCTGGCACCAGGGATCAAATCCTGTGTCCGGCTCTCTGCGGGGAGCCTGCTTCTCCCTCTGCCTATGTCTCTGTCTCTGTCTCTCTGTGTCTCATGAATAAATAAATAAATCTCTTTAAAAAAAGATTTTATTTTTAAGTAATCTCTACATCCAACGTGGGGCTCGAACTTACAACCCCAAGATCAAGAGTCACATGCTCTACTGAGCCAGCCAGTCACCCCCACATAGCTCTGCTTATTTTTAAATGAGACCATTGAGTGCAATCCTAGTGTGCTCATGAGAGGAGAACGGAAATGATTGTGAATAGGTCCAAGGACACCTACCTCATGTATCCCAGAGGTCAGGTTTTTGCCCAAGTATGGTAAATTGGACTGTTCTCAATATTTTCTTTTTTTCAGAAGACAGAGTATCCACTCTACCTCTTTTTGAATTCAGGCTTGGCCCTGTGACTATTTGACCAATGGAACATGAGAAGAGTGATAGGATGCCAGTTCTGGGTGGAAGCTTTAAGATCCAGGGCATAATTCATCACAGTGCATAACAGTAATTGTCCCTTTGCTATGAAGTGAATGTTTGTGTCCCTGCAAAATATTAAAGCCCTAACCCTCAATGTGAGGATATTTAGAGGTGAGGCCTTTGAGAGGTAATTAGGTTTAGATGAAGTCAGGAGGGTGGAGCCCCCATGATGGGATTAGTATCCTTATAAGAAGTGGAAGAGACTGGAGCTTCTTCTCTCTCTGCCATGATGGACATGATGGCTATTTCTCTCCGCCTGGTGGCCATCTGCAAGCCAGGAAGAGAGCTCTCACCAGAACCTGACCATTCTGGCAACCTGATCTCAGACATTCAGCCTCCAGAACCGTGAGAAATACATTTCTGATGTTTAAGCCACTCAGTCTGCAGCATTTCGTTATGGCAGCCTGAACTAAGATACCCTTCCTCTTCTCCTACTATCATGAGAATAGAACATCACACAGAGAGGCTACTCCTTCACCAACGTTCTGGGAAGAGAAGACATATGCAGCTAAGTTGAGCAGAGCCCAGCAGAGCCCACCAGAGTCGCAGTTGACCTATAACTCCAATGAAATGAGAACATGAAATAAACATTTTTTTCTTATAAGCCACTAAAATATTGAGGTTGGTTGTTAAGAGGGCCAGGACTAGGGGGATGGAAGCAAGGTATTCTCCTTGGGTGCAAAATTCAGAGGGGTTTTCAAAAGCTCAATAATAAAGATGAATGATGCTTTCATGCAGTGTTTGTTTTAAAATGTCAAAATGCAGAAGAATCCACAATGAACAAAATATCAAAAATTTGAATACAGACAACATGAGCAGTATAACTGAGCAAAAGCTCACTAAAGAACTAAAGAAGTTTTTTGTTTGTTTTGTTTTGCTTTTAAGAAGGGTTTTTAGGCAACTAAAACAAATCCCAGCTGGAGTTTGGCAACAGGAAAGGAAGCAAAAGCTGCTAGGACATAATGAATAAAACGTCAACATCAGTTAGAAAACTGATTCTGAGTTAATGATCCATTTCTTGCTTTGTTTTTAGTGAGTTTTAAAAAACTTTAAATAAAACAAATTATCTCAAACAACAGACTGGAAAAGAAGAACAGACCAAAAAAAGAAACTATCAACAAGAGGCATTTTAGAAATTGATCTAAATGGTACCTTCCTGGAAGGATTAGGGGATAATTTGGACAGGATGGCTGCTCTAAGGGGGCCCCTTCCAGCCTAGGTTATGTGGTTTACAAAAACAAGACTTCTGGGCACCTGGGTGGCTCAGTCAGTTGAGCGTCCAACTCCTGGTTTCAGCTCAGGTCATGATATCAGGGTCCTGGGATTGAGCCCCGCGTTGGGCTGTGCTCCTTGTGGTGTCTGCTTGAGATTGTCTCTCCCTCTGTCCTTTCTCCGTGCTCTCTCTCTTCCTAAAATAAATACATAGATAGATAGAGAACATTACATTAAAAAAAAACACGACAAAACAAAACAAGGCCTCATTTTAGGTATATCCAGGAAGGAAAGCTGCAACAACTGTTTTCCATTTTCATTTCAGAAAAATAAATTAAATATTTAAAACAAGTCAAATGTATTTTAAGCAAGACAGACCATAGCAATCATGCTTGAACCTGAGAGAAGTTTAAGTGGCAGGATGATTTAGCCACCCCAATAATCTGACTGACTGACAAACTGTAGCTGTCTGCTCAACTCTTTTCAGTAAACAGGCTGAGCCTCTATCATCTGCATTGGGTTTGATAAGAATAAAACTTATAATCGCTGTTATTATTATGAAAGAGACAAGGGTGAACTCTAGGAAACAAAAGACAAAGGCAGCAGCTCCTGAAAATATTTCTCAGTGCTTAATCTGTGGCTTTATCTTTTTAGCATTATAGACTTCGTAAAATGTAAAGGCTGTTGGAGATCACTTCACAGATTCCATGGTCCACTGCTTCGCAACACAGGAGGCATTCAGCAGTTCTGGGAGTGTTTTGGTTTTGCCACATTCAGTCACATATCAGACTGTAAAACATAATTTGCTCCTTTTTGAAACCCTTATTTTAACTGTAAAAGAGGACACATAAGAATCATTGCAATAAGATGATTTCAAAAGAAGTGCGCCCTGACAGTTGAACAGCCCAGACCATAATTTCCCCTGTGGCAGCAGCTTGGCTGCTAGAATGAATGTAGGACTCCTAGGGACTGAGATTACAAATTAAAAAAAAAAAAAAAAAAAAGAACACAGTTTGCTGTCTACTGGTAACTTCAAAAGAAATAAAATCTGTATTTCTGCTACAGAAAAACCCAATTAGAGTGTATAAAACTTGAAGATACACTTTTGTCAAATCAGCTTAATTAAATAACTGTGGTCCTTAATATAGTATTTTAATTACTGTATTCCTATTAACTGCTGTATTCCTACTGTGTTTTTTAGAAACAAATATAACTAATGACTAAATGCCAATAACTGGTGATGTTTGTACAAACGAATTCTCATTAGACATTTAATCGCTCCATATTTATGGAGGACTTACACATTATTATTATTTTAACTGAGGTAAAATTGACATACAACATTACATTACATTGAGGCATACAACATAATGATTCAATATTTGTATATATTAGGAAATGATTACCATAATAAGTCAACATCCATCCCCATGCAGAGTTGTAAAAAATTTTTTATGTTGAGGTCTGTATTAAAAATTATTGAGACCATGTTAAACTTTACATCTCAGAAGTTCTACTTGCCAGAAATAGCTTTCATTCAAATTATTTTATTGATCAAATAATGTATTTCACATGTAAGGTTTTCTACATTTCCTAAATTTGGAATTAATCTCAGTCACAGGGGATCCCTGAGTGGCTCAGCGGTTTAGTGCCTGCCTTTGGTGCAGGGCGTGATCCTGTAGTCCCAGGATTGAGTCCCACGTCGGGCTCCCTGCATGGAGCCTGCTTCTCTCTGCCTGTGTCTCTGTCTCTGTCTATCATGAATAAATAAAAATTAAAAAAAAAAACTCAGTCACATATCATTTTTTGCAGCAGCAATTCGCTACCTGAAAAAAAGATTATTTTATTTAAAAAATGTGGCCTAAGCCAAATATAACTTTGAAGAGCAGTAAAAGTACAGGACTCGGAAAAAAAAGTACAGGACTCGGTAATTTGTTGGAAGGATAGTGAGGAATAAATAGGAATTTATAGATTCTAGCTTGAGAACAGCAGGTTAGTGACACCACTTACTGAGGTTATGGTTTGAGAGAGGAGTTGTGTGTGTGTGTGTGTGTGTGTGTGTTTTGGAAGAGGAAGACAATGAGGACATTTTTAGTTGTGTAGTATAAGATGCATGAAAGACATCTGAAGGGAACTAAAAAAGTCGCTTTAGGACCAGTGACTCATGGAAGACAGAATGTAATAAGCCAGACAACTTGCAGCAAGTGGGACTGCAACTCCTTCTGAGAACTACCATCCCAGCGAGCCAGTTTCCAGTGGTCCCCTCTGTGATGAATTCACCTGATGGATGGAGAGGACTGAAGCCCTTTGCCTGCACTGCTGGGTGGTTCCATAGACCTAGCGACCTAGCGACCTAGTGACCTAGTGACCTAGTGACCTAGTGGCAGTTCACTTGAGTAGCTTATTACCATCCCAGGAGCCTCTCTCCTCCTCAGCCAATGCACCAGGAATGTCTCAGTCCTGGTCTTAGAATATAAATGATGCCCCAATGTCCCTGTGCTGGCACTGAAGGATGCCACCAAATCTATTTATCCTTAATTTTTTTTAAAAAAGATTTTATTTATTTATTTGAGAGACAGAGAAAGTATGAGAGCACAATAAGGGGGGGGCGCAGAGGGAGAGGGAGAAGCAGGCTCCCCACTGAGCAGAAAGCCCCATGCAGGGTTGATCCCAGAACTCCGGGATCAAGAGCTTAGCCAAAGGCAGATGCTTAACTGAGCCACCCAAGTGCCCCTCTATTTATCCTTCAAATTCCACTTAAGACAAGTTTGGTTGCTTTACCCCTGGACAGAGAGGTCTTTCTCTGAATTCCCATAGCTCTTTGTAAATATGTCTCCTAGAATTCTTAGCATGAATAGTCTGTAATATCTATGTAATTCTCTCTTCTGTCATTAGGCTGTGAGCTCTAGAGGACAGAACTTTTTTTTTTTTTTTAATTCCTAACATTTAAGTCAGTTTCTATAGGGTATGTTACAAAATAGTTTTTTTTTTTTTTTTTTTTTTTTTTTTATACAAAATAGTTAATGTACGAATGTATTCTGGTGCCTGGCTACTTCCTGAGGTAGAAAATTCTCTAGTATTGACAGAAAAGCAATCTGAAATAGTGGAGCTCTTTTCTAGCATTGGCCTCAGCCTGTATTTCTGCTTTAGTGAGACTTTGCTTTCAGATCTTGGTAGGTTTTGGAGCTTCAAGCTTTATGGACTCCAATTTTATAATGCAAGCCACCAGAACCATGTAGGCAGATTTCCAACTAATTCTAGAGGCAACTGATAGCTTGGAGTTACCTCTTAAAAGGTAACCTACAAATGCCATATAGTAAAGGAAGGATGTTGGAAGACACTGGAATTTTTTTTAAGATTTTATTTATTTATTTGAGAGAGAGAGAGAGAGAGAACAGAGGGGAAGAACAGAGGGGGAGGGAGAGGGAGATGGGGAGAATCTCCAGTAGACTCCATGCTAAAAGCAGAGCCTGACGTGGGGCTTGATCCCATAACCCTGAGACCCTGACCTGAGCCAAAACAAAGAGTCAGACGCTGAACCAATTGAGCCACTTAGGTGCCCCTGGAAGATTTCTTTTGATATGATTCATTTGTCTGTTGCCCCATGGTCTTGACATTCCAAAGGCTTTGCCGGCAACAAATATATCAATACAGAAAGCATTCTTTGCAAGGATTATGGGCAGCACTAAGTACCACATAGAGAAAGATGGTACCATCTTGTTGGTAGAACAGAGTACAAAGACTTCTTTAACCTAGACAAAGGAGAATGGTGTTATAACCTTGGCTCTGTCACCTACTCCTGTTCAAGAGAGAGGCAAATGAGGGCTCTGAAAGATGAAACAGATGGTCATTGTTTTGGGTAGGCTGTTTTGGTTTGGAAGTCAGCTCAAGTGACCAGGGACAAGGAGAGGTGAAGGCTGAAGAAAGGAGGTAATTCTGAGGATACACAATGATGAAGTAAAAAAGCAATCTCAAAATTCATGGGAGAGGGAGCTGGAAACCCATCAAGAACCACAATGCTCTGGGGTCGGATTTCTCTCTCTTTGAACTTGTCCCGAGCATTCTTTGCTGCCCCGGTACTAGCTTATAGCTCCCATTCCAACACAGCCTTTTGGTGGTTTCTGCTCCTGCTATGGACTCTCAGGCTCTCAGTGTTTCCTAGCTCAACAAGTCCTTGAACTAGCTATTTGCTTTAGTTATTGCTGCTATTATCATTGCTGTTATTATTACTTTGTGGTACTAATCTCCAGGATTATCAGGAAGCCTATCAACAGAGTGCCCTTGAATAATGTGCCCTTAGCTATCACCTGAAGTATAGAATAAAAAAGATTTTATTTATTTATTTGAAAGAGAGAGAGAGAGAGAGAGACAGACAGACAGACAGAACAAGCAGGGAGAGCAGTAGACAGAGGGAGAGGGAGAAGTAGACTCCCTGCTCAGCAGGGAGCCCAACATGGGGCTCGATCCCAGGCCTCTGGGATCATGACCTGAGCTGAAGGCAGACACTTAACCAACTGAGCCACCCAGGTGCCTGTGTGCAGTGCTTTTAGCAGGGGTTGTAGGTGGAGCAGTTTCCAAGAACTGGATAGGGTTGTGGTGGGCACCAGGATGCTCCACTGGGATGCAAAAATGAGGTCCTTTATATCCATGCTGCCAGACCTGACGGCGTGGATACCTTTATGGGAATTCCAGATCTAAGAAAGTAGGGAAATTTAGACTTGATGAATACCTAGGGCCGTTATATACTAATTATGACCAGATCGTACATCCAGCCACCAACTCCAGTATAATTCAACGAAACTTGAGTGATCTAAAGGTCTAATTTTGTAAGATTTATCCATATACATTCTTGACACAGTATATGATTATTCTCAGATTATGTAAATGAGCATGTCTTAAAATATTTAAATTGAATCCTATTATTAACTTGTAAGGAGTGAAAAATGAGTTAGAAATTATTATTTACTTAGCATTTACTACATATATTGGATGCTTTAAATGTTATTTCATTTCATATTTAAAACTTAACCTAGGGCAGCCCTGGTGGCGCAGCGGTTTAGCGCCGCCTGCAGCCCAGGGCTTGATCCTGGAGACCCTGGATGTCAGGCTCTCTGTATGATGCCTGCTTCTCCCTCTGCCTGTGTCTCTGCCTCTCTCCCTCTCTGTCTCTATGAATAAATAAATAAAATCTTTAAAAAAAAAAAAAAAACTTAACCTAGGAGGTACCGTTATCTTCATTTTACATTGAAAGGAACCAAGACTCAGGACACTTAGATGGCTTCCTCAAAGTCCCAGACAGTAGATGCAGAGGCAAGGTTTTAACCCAGGTTCTGACTCCAAAGCTGTCTTTCCACCACACAATGCTGCTACCTTAGAGTGGATCTGAATGGATGAGAAGAACTGATAAACATTAAACCATCTGACTTTGTAAAAGTGAGTGTGAGTAACATTTTAACTTCATTTGAAGGATTGGCCCAATAAGGGAGCACTTACTTAGTCAACATTATATACATAATCTAGGATCTACAAGGTTACCTCAAAGAACATTTACACACACACACACACAGAGTATTAGAAATTATTTAAAAAATCAGATCTTAGCTCAAGAAGATAATTAACAGTTACCCTTTATTATTCATTAAAAATGAACTTTCTAAAATATTAGTAAATCGCATTTTTAGCTCTGTTTTGAAATGTTGATACCAGTGAAGTAACATTTTTCTTCTTTGAATCTTTTCTTGTAAAATTAGAGTTTTCTCTTTTTCTAAAACAGCAGGAAGTTCATTCCAGTTCTTAATAAAGATAAAGGGAGCGTCCATGGACTTGAGTAACTGCAGAGGAGCATTACGGTAAACAGACGTATTTCCACAGTTGCCAGCTGTCATTATATCTTCTACAACAGGAACAGAGCCATAGGAGCAAGCCTCATATATTCTATAACATTCTGTGTTTACTCCTACCGGGCACAATGTGAGATCACTCTGGAGCAAAGCATCTTGATAATTCTTAAGGCTTTCATTTGTTTCCTGAGGCTGCCACCTAAAAAAATCAGGAAAACAACTTAGTTTTCACTTTACTTAAGTATGTCTTTCATGAAAGAAAATGCCAGCTACGGGGAATGGCAAACACATTACAGAGATGACAGGCAAGAGAGATAAATAAAATCCTGCCCAAATAGATTTTTTGAAAATATTTAAGAATTTGAAGAGTATACAGTGACACGTTTAAATCTAATAGTCATCATAAAATTTCTGAATGAATGTGAATCCAGCCAATATTTTTAAAAATTTTAAGTAATCTCTACACCCAGTGTGGGGCTTGAACTCACAACCCTGAGATCAAGAGTCTCACTCTTGGGGCACCTGGGTGGCTCAGGTTGTGATCCTGGGGTCCTGGGACTGAGTTCTGCACCGGACTCCCTGTGGGAATCCTGCTTCTTCCTCTGCCTGTGTCTCTGCCTCTCTCTCTGAGTCTCTTCTCATGAATAAATACATAAAATCTTTAAAAAAAAAAAAAAAAAAAAAAGAGTTTCACACTCTATCAACTGAGTCAGCCAGGGACCCCCAGCCAGTATTTTCTGAGTGCTGGTTCTTCTTTCTCTATTCCACCCTCCAAGATCTGGCCCTTATCAAGCTTAAATTCTAGTTCTGGTGATAGAGATGGAGAATAATCAAGTCAGGTCAGTATATTATTAGGTGTTAAGTACTATTAAGAAAAATAAAGCAGAGTAGTGAGGAGGGAGTTTCTTAGCCAGCAGTATTGCAGTTTTAAATAGGTTACCTGGGAACGTCTCATTGCAGGGGCATCTGAGCACAGAGCTAGAGGTGAGGCAGCAAACCACACAGACGTTTGAGGGGACAACCGAGGGCAGCACAGGTATAAAAGCCATGAGAGGGGATCCCTGGGTGGCTCAGTGGTTTAGAGCCTGTTTTCGGCCCAGGGTGTGATCCTAGAGTCCCGGGATCGAGTCCCACATGGGGCTCCCTGCATGGAGCTTGCTTCTCCCTCTGCTTGGGTCTCTGCCTCTCTATGTGTCTCTTGTGAATAAATAAAATCTTAAAAAAAAAAAAAAAAAGCCATGAGACAGTGTGTGCCTGGCAAGTTCAAGGAACAGCAAGGCCAGAGGGTCTGAAGCAGAGTAACCGAGGGGAGAGGTATAGGAGATGAAGTCAGAGCATCCCATCATGGGGGCTTGTGATCTGAGGCATGACTGACATGACCCCTAATTCTAATTTTATCAGAATTAATCTGGCCCCCGTGTTGAGAATAGACTGTACAGGGCCAAGGGCAGCAGGTAAGAGGCCAGACATTCTCTCCTGACTGTTCCTAATTTCTCAGTGAAATGGGCAATAGGGTCACAACGTAATGAAGAGAGAAGAAGGTATAAAACAGTCTTGTAGGAGAGTGGGGGAGTACATGGACAATGGAAACATGATTGCTGACACTCTGGGCACTTGAGAATCAAGGCCATGTATTTTTTTTTAAGATTTTATTTATTTGTTTATTTATTTATTTATTCATTCATTCATTCATTCATTCATTCATTCATTGAGAGAGAGAGAGAGAGAGAAAGAGATACAGAGACACATGCAGAGGGAGAAGCAGGTTCCACGCAGGGAGCCTGCGGGACTTGATTCTGGGTCCCCAGGATCACACCTGGGCTGCAGGCGGCGCTAAACTGCTGCGTCACCAGGGCTGCCCAAGGTCATGTATTTTTTTAAGAGATTTTATTTATCTATTTATGAGAGAGAGAGAGAAAAAGAGAGAGAAAGAGAGAGAGAAAGAGAGAATGAGTGGGGGGAGAGGGAGAAGCAGACTCCCCACTGAGCAGGGAGCCTTATGTGGGGCTTGATCCCAGGACCCCAACACCATGACCTGAGCAGAAGGCAAACGCTTAACTGACTGAGACACCAGGTGCCATGAGGTCATGTATTTAAAGCCAGGTCTATTGGCACAATTCTCTCTGTGTGTGTGTTTGGCTGCGTGGTGCAGGTACGGACCAGGTAAGAGAGCTAGATTTAGCCGGAGTTAGGGTTTGCTACACTAGGGAACTAGGGAGTTGGATGTATATCGGTCATAGTTGACCAGGACATTTAAGTGGGGAAAAGAAGGAAGTAAAGATGAGGTGAGTAAAGGACAGTGAAAAGGTGGTAGGAACAATGAATTATAAATCCCAGCTGAACTGTTATAGTCAGATAGATACAGGGAGTAAGCTGGAATGATAGAAAAATCGTGGTTACAGAGAGAGATGCTGGAACTTCAGACCACAGAGAAGATGAGGTGTATGTGATAAGGTCTATGAAATGATGAAATGAGTGTGACACTGAATGGCCGAGGCCAGGTGGAGAACCAGACGGAAGACTAGGGGTAAAGGAACTGTAAGACAGAGGTGATGGAAGGACCATCTATGTAGATTTGGAATCACCAAGAATTAGGTTGGGGTAACATGGGAGAGAGTGAGAATGTGCCAGAACTAAACTCTCCGCAGAATTAAGGAGGTAAACCCCAGGGTCAGTAAATGACTTCAAAGAGGAAGAGCAATGAATGGTTTTGTCTGCTGACATGATACTCACAATGGGAGGTTTTAGGGAGGGAAAAGGGAGAATGGTCTGGAAGCAGCAATGAGAAGCAAGGAGGACACCTACTCCACCTCCTGGCTCAATGTTGTTAGAGGAATTACAAGAATAAGTCTATTCCTGTGATCAACTTTGATATTTTGCACTGGCTTCATTCATTACTTTCCTGGGACACTGTCCCTGGTGGCGTTTTACATTTGCTTTCCCTCTGCCCAGACTACTCTCCTCCTAAATAGACACAGGGCTCAGGCCTGCACCTTCTTCAGGCCTGGACTTTTTATACTCGAGCTTTCTGTGGCCATTCTACAACAGCAGATGCTCCACTCCTGGTCCCTAGTCCTCTCTACATCCCTCCCCTGCTGAACTGTTTTTCCATGGCATCTATCATCTTCTGACAACGATATATTTTCCTGGTTTGTCTCCTCCAACAAACATTTAAGTTCTAAGAAGGCGTGGACTTTTGCCTGATTTGTTCACTGCTGTATTCTTTATGGCTAAGATAGTTTCTGGCATATAGCAGTTGCCTGAAAAATCGATGTTGACTGGCTATAGCATGGTAACACTATCTCGGTTGTTAGAGTTGGGAGTTATGCTTTCAAAAAGAGAGTATCTGCTACAATGAATATATTTGTAGATCTGGAAGGGCATTTCTTCTCTGATGACTCTACACATGAAAACGCATTTGTTTATTTAAAATCAAAAGGCATTATTCCAAAATTTCTTCCTTTAATCCATGAATACCTATTTCATGATAACCATGCAAAAGATGAAGGAACGTTGACCCTATTAAATCCATCCATCCATCCATCCATCCATCCATCCATCCATCCATCTATCCATCCATCCGCTCCCCATTTATCCTAGGCCTGTTTTGTGCAAGGGCCTATGTTAGATCTGGGGATTCAAAGAATACTGTGTCCTGTTCTCTTGTCCTCAGGGTGGTGTCAGTTTCCTGAAGGTGTGAGGACTAATTCATGCCACTCTTGGAACTCTGAAAAACCGGTCCGCTGAACATCTCAGGGGTGAACCGAAGACCTTATTGTCAACTGAGGCATCTTGAACAATTGACATTTGCATGGGATGGTTCCTAGCATTCCTCTTCAGGGTGGACCACAGCTATAGGAGATTCTCCCCACTTTAAATGCATACAATCCAGTTTCTACACAGCCTTAATTACCGAAGTTATAGAAGTATCTTCTGGAAAAAGACTGGTATTAATGAAGTTAACAATGTCTTTTTAGAAACGTATGCTGCTACAAAAAGCAACTCTCGGACTGGAGAACAAAACAGGTGAATCAAGTAAACATAAGAACTTACTGTTCTCTTACTGAAACCCAACAGAGCTTATCGTTCCCATCTTGTTTCAAAATGTTCATTAGTGCTTGTCTGGATGAATTTTCATAAACCGTTCCTAAGAAATTACATAAGTAGGGCCTTTCATTATGCAGCATTGACCAACTCGCCTCCACCACAGGAAAATTCCTGTATCTACAAAAATAAGTACATATGAGTTAACAATATATGACAACAAGATTGGCAGATTATCATATAACCTAACATCATAGGTAGCATGATGATACAGAGAGAAGAGATCTCAAGTATGATTTTTTAAACCCCAAACTGTAATTTTCCATGCTTACTTTGGAAAAGTCCCTGAATCTACTGACTGAAAAAAAAAACCAAAAAAACCTTAAATTGACCTCTTTTACAAAATTGCTGTAGAGACTAAGTGCCTGAAATGCTTTGTTTTTTTATACACCTCAACTTCCATACACTTGTAGTCAAGGAAGGTTGACTTCAAGATCTTCAAAGTATAAATAATCCACATTTATAAAGATCATAATTTAATGAATGTTTTAGCCAGGTGATGGAAAAATTATAGAATACACATTGCTATAGGAAAGAGCTCCAATTTTCTTTCTTTATATTTCATTCATTCATTCATTCATTCGAGACACAGAGAGAGAGAGGCAGAGACACAGGCAGAGGGAGAAGCAGGCTCCATGCAGGGAGCCCGACGTGGAACTTGATTCTGGGTCTCCAGGATCATGCCCTGGGCTGAAGGTGGCGCTAAACTGCTGAGCCACCCGGGCTGCCCAAAAACTAGCTTTAAAAAAATAATAAAATATTAAAAAAAAAAAACCCTTGCATACCAACAGGAGAGGCCTGTCGCAACTGACCTATTCTTATGGGCATCTGGAAACAATCAGACACCAAACTGGGTGCCTGACATACAAGCTTCCCATAAGGAAGAAGCTTTATGTAATATTCTATAACCGTTTTTTTCAACCTTGGCATTACTGCCATCTTGGGCCAGTTCATTTTTTGTTGTGGAGCCTGTTTTCTACCTTGTAGGATATTTAGCAGCATCCTTGGCCAGCCTCTACCTACCAGGTGCCACTGTCGCCTCCACCTTCCACTTGTAACAATCAAAAATCCAGACACTGTCAAATGTCTCCTGGAGGACAAAACAGCTTCTGGTTGAAAACCACTGATTTATTAAAAAAAAAAAAAAAATTGGTCTAGTCCAACAAACACAGAATTACAAAGAATTTCCATTCAATGTATGGAAATTGTATGAACAGACTATATAGTGTTACTGTGAAAGAGTAATTTACAATGAAATTGTAAAATGAAATTGTGAAAGAGCATTTTACAATGAGCTCTACTCAAGGGATAGAATTTTCAAAGGGTCTTATATCTGGCTATACTTAATATAAACCTTTTTGTCTGATACTACCACAAACCTGCTAAGTTGGAATACCACAGGGTAGGCCAGGAAATATGTCTGTTAATATGCTTCTCTGGTGATGCTGTGTAGCCAATTAAGCAGCAATTTAAGGCCACATCTGGTAACAAGTGATGAGAATGAATAATGAATATCTGATTCAAAAAGCATGATAGCGAGATTTTTTGTAATTCATCCATTTGACAAGTTTTCATTGTCTACTCTGTGCAGGCTTGGTTTTAGACTCTGTCGACACAGAGAACAAGAGACAAAACGCCTGGCCTTGGGAAGTTTATGTACTAGTGCTGGCTCTAAGTTTAACTTACCTTAGAGTCAACTTAATTAAAAACTCTCTATTAACAGAAAGATAAAAAATGAGCTTTCCATTTTATAGAAAGACTTTATAGACATATTTAGAAGCCTTAGTTAATACTTAATTAACTCCTACTATTATAGAAGAGATCTGTGCAAGTTCAATCAGTCTCAGTGGCGGATCTGAGCATATTATGATCCTCTCAAATCCAAAGGTATGCTATGCTCCTGATTTAACATGCTTTACCAGTAAGATTTTTGTTTGTTTTTACTATAAATTATATAGACTCTGTAGTTGTTTTAAGATCTGTCTGCCATTTTCTATTAAACATCTCTTTAGGGCACTACTGATAAACCTGAACATTCATCCTATGCCTTGGGATTTTTAACTTATCTGCTTTCTTTATCAAATGCTAAAATATGCTAGGGGTGCCTGGGTGGCTCAGTCAGTTCAGTGTCCAACTCTTGATTTTGGCTCAGGTCATGATCTCAGGGTTGGGAGATCCAGCTCCAAGTTGGGGTCTGTGCTAGGCATGAAGCCTGCTTAAGATTCTCTCTCTCATTTCCCTCTGCCCCTCTTCCCCACTCACTCTCTTTCTCTCAAAAAACAAAAACAAAAACAAAAAGCAACCCCTCCCCCCAAACTAAAGTACTTTAAAAACATCATTATTACTACTGAAGCATGAGGCCAAATCATATTTTTTCCATGGAAAAGATTGTACTGGGCTTCCCAGATGATCCCAGAACTACATTTTTTACAAATTTAAAGTACAATCTTCCTGATTCAGAAATTCAGGTCTTAGGTCTAGAAATACGTAATAATATTTTCTACTTACGTTGCCACTCCTAAAGGCCACTGAAAGATATCTACGTCATTAATCCATGGGCTATCATATATCATGAAAAGCACCTCCACAAAGCCTCCATTTCTTTTGAGGAACTGGTTTATCCATTCATTATTACAATGTTCGTTTCCAAGCAACACAACAGCAAGATGATGGAGTTTTTGGGTTTGCACTAAATTTTGTACATAAAGTAACCACTGGGTGGCATAAAAGATCTTAGCTTTTTCTCTTCCGTTTAGAACGAGTACCACATTATTCACATCGATGGGAAAGTACCCTGGGACTACAGCTGGGCCAGTGATGAAGCTGTTAAAAACAAAACAACAAAACAAGAACAAGAGATAAAGAGAAACAGAACAAAGGTAATTGAGATCAGAAGTTTTTAATCATTTTATATAAAATCTACAATGAGATTTAATCTGTATTCTTTCTAGAGACATATTTCTATAACACAAGTTTTTTTGAACAAGTTTGAAGGATACATCATGGCTGTGGGTTAATGGGGAGCTTTGGTGGTAGGAAGGTCAATTGCGCATGGCAATCAGAAATGTGGTAGCTTTGTTGTTACTTTTAACCACATTCAAAATAAGTGGTGGCTAGAATTTAAGCTAGTAAACTATTCACAGTTGAGTGTGAAACTCTATATGTATAGTTCCTCCTGGAAAGGTATTTAAATCAGTAGTTCTCATCTCTTTTATGGTGTGAGTGACTGTTATGCTCTTTATCTGAATGAAGTGTAAGTGATGAATTGAGAAACTGGAGGATGGCATTCTACACATCCGTGGAGGTTACCAGGAAGAAGGGAAAAGGAACTGGGGAATAGTACAAAGAAAGCTTCCTTTTTACAGGGAATATTTAATTCTTTTAAGAGGAAAGTTAAGTATCTGAAGCAAATATGACAGAGAGCTAGAATTTGTTCTGCGTGATGGGTAAATGAGAATATATTTTTCTCTGTTCCTTACTGTATTGGAAAAAAGTTGTAATAGACATGTTTCATAACTCACATTTTTATATTCTGTGTGCTTAGAACAACCAATACCACTGAATTATTTTAAATTAATACGTATTAAATATAAAAAAGTTTTAAACTATGTTAAAATTAGCCATAATGGTCCTGAATTCTCTACGACCTGCTCAACCATTTCTTTATAACTGTCTGGGGTCTTTTTAATTTAATTTTATTTTTTACAAGATTTTAAGTATCTCTACAATGTGGAGCTCGAACTCAAGAGCCCTGAGATCAAGAATTGCATGCTCTCCTGCCTGAGCCAGCCAGGTGCCCCATAACCCAGAGTCTTTAGTTAAAAGATGTTGAAATTCTGCTTTTATTGCTTATTATTGTAGGAGAAAAAACATGACAGATAGGCATTCTGCATAGGTTGTCATTTATCTTCCAACAGCTCGCCAGAGCACGTTAGTCCTCACCCTGCATTTGGGAAATCAGGCTGAAGTTGCATAACCTAGTGAGGCATCACTGAGTTGTGAATCGGGACATGTCTACTTAGAGGTTAAGTTGTTTCCATGACACTATGCTTAATAAATATACTAGAGTTAGTAGATATTATTAAAAACCCCAAACCTAAATATATATTTTGTTTGTGTGTATGGGTACTGTGTGGATTCTATGACCTTATTGTACAATGAGAGTAACCTACTGGGATGAGAACTGTGTTTTGTATTTGCCTGGGACGGGACCTGGCATTGGAGGTGGCCAATGATTTAATGTTTTTTTTAGCAATTTAAGAGAATCTGCAGAATCTGAGGGGCTAGAGAATACTTTAGGGATCGTGATGATAGGAGAGGTTTAAAGTATTTATTATTGGTAGTATATGAACTACCATATAAATCTAAAGGTGAAATTAGATTTAGATTTATAGGCAGGCATAATTCCTAGAGTACAAGAAATCTTCCAGCCCTCCTTTCCCACCCTAGGTCAACTTTATGAAGGAAGAAAAGGAAATTTTGAGAGAGGTTACATGACTTACATAAAGCTAGTAGACACTAGAGAGGCAATTGTAGAGACAGGCTTCAAACTTAGTTATTTACATTTAAGTGCATATATCTCATATGCTCAAACTATTTTAAAGAGTGCCACACCGAAGCTTGTGTTACTTTTTTAAAAACATAAAACATTTTACTAGATCAGATAATATTGACAGTTATCTAATAATATTCCATTTTAACTTCTAACTAGATAAGAACATTTTTATCAGGATAATTTATAGTCCTGATAAAAGATAATACCATGAGTCTTTTTGTCCTGAGACATATATTTTTATCTATCATTGTTCATCCTTGATATAATTGTGTTAAAGCATTATTTATAGGGTATGGCTTTGAGGTGTAAAGCATCTTTCAATTGATATATCTATTCTCTATTTATTGCTTTATATAGGTGTATAATAGATAATAAACACCTGTACAGTGTTTTACAGTTTAGTAAACACTAACATGAAAATATATATTAAATGCTATATTAAGTGATACAGAATAAAATTGCTAAAGTAGGTTAAATGAAAGGGACATGAGTAGAGGAAGGTAAAAGTTGAAAGGTATTCCAGGAAATATAAGTAATATGAACAAGGGCAGAGAGGCAGGTAAGCTTGTGATTTAAGGGTATATAAGGAGAATGAGATTACACATGGGAAGGAGAACTAGTTTAGTTGGAGAAAAACAGTGGATTGTGAGGATAAAAGGTGGTAATTATTGTAAAGCACTGAATACAATATTGGCCATGGAGCTCAGTACATGTTATTAATCTGAGAGAAAGCAACAAAACAATATTGTATCTGTACTACATTTTTAATTACATAATATGATACATAGAAAAAAGACTGGAAGTATACATGATGAAATGTGGTCTAATCCTGTTTTTGGAATTATGGACACGGTGGTTTTATGAGTGATGGAAACATCTTCTGAATTTTCCAAGTTATTGTGACAACCACTTATTCTTTTTATTACAAAGCTATCAAAAAAAAAAAAAAGAAAGATGTAATTTTAAAAACAAATGAACTTGGAAAATCTGAGAACTGAATTTTTAAAAACTTTGTTTATTAACTGTGTTTTACACAACACTATTCCTTTATTAAGTACCAGCAGGACTGGATGCAAAGGGCGGTGGACACTCTGGGCCAGGGCCCATGTAGGATGTGAGGAAAAGTGATGATTGGGAGGCTGCTTTGCAGGAAGGAGGGTGATCTGGAGGCCAGGCCCAAGAAGTTCCTTAGATTTACTCCTGGAAATGGGTAGACCTTAAAAAGGAGTCATGGCAAGCCATGGCCATGCCACCGAGAAGATTAAGAAATGCTTGGAAATCCAGTTGCCCATCAGAGTTGAGGTCTAGCTTTTTCATCATGTGGTCAAGGACACCAAAGTCCTTCTAGTTCTTTGTAAAGGCAGCCAGTTCTGTATTCAAGAAGGTTAGGAACTCTGCCTTGGAGAGCATGCAGTTGTTACTCTCCTTTTCAGCAAACTTCTGGAAAACAACAATCAGAGACTCGATGCACTGCTCAGTCTCAGTAGGGCTGGACATTTTTGCCATGTGTGCATGGAGTGGGCGGGCAAGAAGGCTGTGGCCCCATGGGTGGCAGCCCTACCGGAGTTTATTCATTTATTTTAAGTAATCTTTACACCTAATCTGGTACTTGAACTCATGACCCCCAAATCAAGAGTTGCATGCTCTTCTAAGCCAGCCAGGTGCACCTGGGTACTAGGTATTTTAAATACATTTAGAACCTTAACCCAATCAGAAACAGGTTAAAATGGAAGAAGACATTTAGTCAGAAGAGTTAAACTATATCTTATAAGAATTTCAATTTAGTCAGAAGAGTTAAACTATATCTTATAAGAATTTCAAAAATTTAGAATGTTTTGGGCCTTTTTATCACAAAGATCTCTAATGGCTAGAAATTTGCTATATTTGCACAGGAAGAAAGCAAAAGATAATTTTTTATGGTATTAACTTTGTAGGACATGGCAAAACTTCTGTTCACATGCCATTAATTTGGGAGTTTACAATAGGTGTTTTAACACGTGGCTTTAGTCGTAAAATAGTATCATAAGCTATACTCAAGTCTCACTTTCATGTGAAAGGAATACTTCTAATTTTATTGACTCACATAAGTGAACAAAATGAAGTATGATCCATTTAGGGCTCCTCTGACTCATCTTGGACTCTCCACTGCTCTCTGTGGAGTGCTCTTGCATTCCAGCAGCAGGAACACTGGCCCTTGTGCTCTGAATTGGCTTTCTGGACCTCCGAGGTCATGTTTAGGTAACGGTGTAAGTCACAGGGTCAGAGATGAGGAGATGGAAATTCGAGGTTCCTAAACTTTCTTTGTTCCCAGCACCTTCAGTGTTTTAGTGATTTTTTTTCAAGGCCTCTTAAGCTGAAGAAATGAGTAATGGTTCAGTAATTTTAAATTGTTAAGTCCAAACAACTAAATAAGTATTTACGTCTTAACTGCTTAGAAGTCACTTAAAAAATAATATTCACATACCGAATGAAAAAAATTCCTAATTCATTCTCAACTAACCACAGATAATAATGAGATGGATGTGTGTACCTGTTGAGCACTACACAACTTCTCAAACCCTGGAGTCAGAAAGGATACTGCCACTATCACTGCCTGTCCCACGTTGATCTTTGCACAGTACCTGAATTTCAGCACAGCAACCATGGAAAACCCAGCTCCACAAAGATGTGGCATCACTGAAATAAATGTAGGGTGATCTAGTGTTGGAACTGTGAACTACCTCGAGCTGGTGGTTTGCATGGTGTCTGACAAATGTGAAGTAATAGAGTGTTTCCTGCAAAGATTTAAAAAATTTTGTGGTGCTTGGGCACTCAGTTGGTTCAATCGGTGGAGCATGTGATTCTTGAGGTTGTGAGTTCAAACCCCATGGTGGATGTAGACATTACTTAGAAATAAAGTCTTAAGAAAATATTTGTGTGCCCCAGGGTACCTCAGTACACAGTCTGGGAAGCACAGGTCTGGGTAAAGAAATTTTGGAGGTAAAAGAAAAATCCCGTAGGATTCAAATAGTTATGTGTGTATTGTAGTGTGTGTGTATTCAAATAGTTTTGTGTGTATTGTTAGTTGAACTGCCATGTGTTGAGAGTAAATGAGAAGGAACTGGGGACAGTGAATGCAGATACTCTTGAAGGTCTGGATGAGAAGGTGGGAAAGCAATAGTGAGTAAAAGATTAAGGATGAAGGAGAGCAAGGAAGTAATTGAGGAAGGAAGGTGCTGGAAGAGGCAGAGGGGAAGCACAGGTGGAGGGAATTAACCCTGAGCCAGGGCAATCTCACTGAGAGTTAAGGTTGGGTGAGACAGAGATTATGTAGGTAAACTTTAGGGGAGCTAGTTAAGGGAGATAATCACGGATACACTCCATTTTCTTGAGGAAATAGGGGGAAAGGTTGCCTGCTGAGAAAGAGGGGGTCAGGCAGGTGCTGCTGGGTAGAGAAGGGAGGACAAACCAGCTCCCATCCCTGTATTTGTTATTTTGATCTCACACAAGCTATCCTGCTGCACAAGCTAGAAACTGGGGAGTTGTCAGATTCGTTTCTTGCTCTCATCCTTGTATCCAATAATCTAAGTTCTGCAAGTTTGGCCCAAAAATATTTTTCGAACTTGTCTCTGGTTCTAACCCTACCACCATTTCCTTACCTCATCGCTTAGTTATTTATCTTTTGGATACTTATAGTCTCCTAGCTGGTCTGCCTGCATCCAAATCATTTTTCCACGTGGCTACTGGAGAAATCTACCCCAAAAACATACATGGCAATGCCACTATATTGCCTAATCATCTTCAATTGCTTTTCACTGCCCAAGAATGAAGTCCAAGAGTCTTAATGTGGCACACGTAAGGTCCACCATGATATGGTCCTTGCCCTACACTCCCAGTCTCAGCTACCTACCCTGTCTCATGCCCTACGGATTCTGAATGGTTTGCAATTCCATGCACAAGACAGCTCTTTATCAGTTTTTAGTTTCTGATGTTGCCTTTGTAGGAATATAATCTCCTCTCACCACTTTGCTGACTCCTACTAATTTTTGAAGGGCTCAGCTCAGCCATCATCACCTTTCTTGATAGGCCTCATACCCCCAACTCTACAACTCTGCTCAGATCGGGTTAGTGGCCTTCTCCATTTCCCTGCCAACTAACATGATAGACTACTCACATACTTATCATTACGCTTTATATGGAGTATGAAAATTATTTATGTGTTTGTTTCAACCACTAGTCTGTGAACTCCCTGAGGTCAGAGAAAAGTATTTTCTACTTTGAAATCCCAAGAGCCTAGAATGAACAACTAGTATGGGCTTCAGGAAATGCTGAATGAACAAGCAGTAATTCTCTCTCAGGGAGTTATTTGCCCTACCAATTTATTTAAGTTCTCTCACTGCATTTAAAGTATGAATCAAGTTACAAAAATTCAATTTAGCCATAACTTTCTAGCTATACATTATATAAAGAAGGTCTTATGTATGAGATATTACAGTATATTTATGCATGATGAAAGGTGTATTTTAGTTTCCTAAGGGTATTAGTCAAGCATCAATCATAAAATTTCATTAACTGAAGAATAAACATATTTAAAGAGCTCATATACAGAATTTTAAAACAGTGATTTACTCTTCTAGGTTTCTTAGCATACATTAATAGTCAAAACTTCTAATTTTCAGTATTTTTTCTTTTCTCCTTGGTTCAGTTAAATATTTCTTCCTAGGAAGTACTTTCAATATATATAAAGTCCAGAGAAATCATTCAGATTTTGAGTTTTAAGCTGAGTGTGAGCAGAATATATTTTTTAGAATCCAATAATCCAATGTAATTATTATTTCATTTTTTTCTAAATTCAACAAGTACTACTGAACAAACACTACATATACACCATTGTTATATTGAGTTATATAGATTACTAATTTGCCAGCTACGAGTCTGGCAAATACCTTGATTAGGAATAAGTGCACAAGATGGGGTTCCTGGCTGGCTCAGCTGATGGAGCATGCAATGCTTGATCTACTGGCTGTAATTTTAAGCCCCATGTTGGGTGCACACATTACTTAAAAAAAAAAAAAGAATATGTGTACAAGCAAACTGTCCATGTGGCTCTTAGCCACTAGATTCTTTTTTTTTTTTTAAGATTTTATGTCTTTACTCATGAGAGACACAGAGAGAGAGGCAGAGACACAGGCAGAGGGGGGAGATCTTAGCCACTAGATTCTATATCAATTTTGGTTAATTAGCAGTTTTTAAAATTTTGGTTTTACAAAATTGGTATACCAAACTTATGAACAGCCTTTACATTTGAATAGCTGCTGAAATTTATCCCACTTTTGGGGTTGGCATTACGGTCAGGATTCCATACTTTTCTAATTCAATGTTGTTTTTTGTTTGTTTGTTTGAAGATTTTAAAAAGATTTTTAAATTTTGTTTTTTTAAAGATTCGTTTATTCATAAGAGACACACACAGAGAGAGGCAGAGACACAGGCAGAGGGAGGAGCAGGCTCCATGCCAGGAGCCCGACACGGGACTCGATCCTGGGACTCCAGGATCACGCCCTGGGCCAAAGGCAGAGGCTTAACCACTGAGCCACCCAGGCATCCTTCTAATTCAATGCTAATGAAGGAATATTCCCACTCTTGTGCTATCATGGCTGGAGTGGGAAAATGGGCTTTATGAAAAATTAACTACATTGTTTTTGTTTACCAGTAAAAATTTTTATCTGAAACCTGCACTGATCTATGGTCCAGAATTTGACTTACAGGTAGTCCCAATCCTGAGATCAAGAATCACACACATGCTCTACTGACTGAGCCAACCAAGTACCCCTATAGATTTTATTTTTAAGTAATCTCTACACCCAACACGGGGCTTGAACCACAACTCCAATATCAACAGCTGCATGTTCCACTGACTGAGACAGCGAGGTACCCCAGAAAAACCCCAGGTTTTTAAATCATTAGTAATGATTACTTTTCCTTTCATCTCCAGGCTTCTTTTTTTTAAGATTGTATTTATTTATTCATAAGAGACGCAGAGAGAGAGGCAGAGGGAGAAGCAGGCTCCCTGCGGAGAGTCTGATACAGGACTCCATCTCAGGACCCCCAGGATCACGACCTGAGCCAAAGGCAGACACTCAACCACTGAGCCACCCTGGCATCCCTATCTCCTGGCTTCTATTTTTCTAATCCCATTCAAGAATTTATACATATTCTTAGCTTAAGATAATTGGATTTGGGTGTTTGAAAGTAAATGAGTATTATCCATATAAATATCATATTCTGGGGATCCCTGGGTGGCTCAGCGGTTTAGCACCTGCCTTTAGCCCAGGGCGTGATCCTGTAGTCCCCAGATCAAGTCCCATGTCGGGCTCCCTGCAGGGAGCCTGCCTCTCCCTCTGCCTGTGTCTCGGCCTCTCTCTCTGTGTCTCTCATGAATAAATAAAGTCTTAAAAAATAAAATAAATCTCATATTCTGGTATTTGAAATGAAAATATGCATTATGGGGACAACTCTAAGATTTTTGTCAGAAAAATTCGTAAAAATTCATAGAGAAGTTTACCTTTCCTTCTGAAATTTTTACTGAGACTTCATATTATGATCATATAGCAATAGTGTTTTTTCCAAAAATTAAGAGAACTTTGTATTCAAGAAGTTCACTCTCATGACAGATTTTTTTAAAACAGCTTATTAAAGTTTTAGATTCATGCAAGTAGTATATATAATTTATTTCTCCAAAATTAATAAATTCTTATGGGCTTGCAACTTTTTAGTTGACACAGGCTACTAACCTAAATATTTCAACACATTCATCCTTATTTTTTGTCCTTCCTTCTTTTCCTTTTAAAGTTTCCATTCATATATTTGAGAGAGAGAGTGAGAGAGAGATAGAGAGAACACAAGCAATGGGAAGAGATAGAGGGAGAAGCAGACTCCCTGCAGGATCATGACCTGAGCCAAAGGCAGATGCTCAACTGACTGAGCCACCCAGGCGCCCCATATTCATCCTTATTTACCAAAACTGAATTAGATGGTATGGGTCACCTTTAAGATGCTGGGAAGAGTTTCTAAGTACTATCAGGGTACTTGGTGTAAAAAAGTATGAATCCATTTTGTTACAATAAAACTTTATGTTTACAAAGAGCTCGTATCAACATATAGGTCCAAAGCATGTAATCCAGAACACCAATAAATAACTCAGAATGGTAATCCACATGCTTATATTGACTTGACCAGCACATTCTTTCCATATAGACAGACTGCAAGTAATACCCAATCATATGAGGGTTGTTTGATTAAATATGGAAACAGGATATGGGATTTAACTATATGTAGTACTTCAAATCTACGTTTCAGAAGGGAAGAAATGACTCCGTGTTTACCATGAATCAGTAACATATGTAGTCTGTGCTCAGGGTGTGAGTCCATGAACACCTGGGTAGCAGACTGAACTTTTGAGTGGGCCTGATGAAGTGCTGTCACCTCTGAGCAGTAGAGCAGTTAAGAGCACATACTGCAGCCAAAGTATCTGAATTCAAATTCCAGCTGTACCTCTTATTAGGTGTCTAAACTTGGGCAAATTTCTTAACCTCTGCCTGGATTTCCCTAAATTTCAAATATGGCAAATAATAGTTTCTAATTCACAGGATTATTTTTAAAAAGATTTTATTTTTAAGTAATCTCTACACCCAACATGGGGCTCAAACTTACAACCCCCGGATCAAAAGTCACATGCTCTCCTGACTGAGCCAGCCAGGCACCCCTCACAGGATTATTTTGAAGATTAAACGAATTAACAGATGTATAGGCTTAAAATTGTATCTGGCACATAGTAATCACTACAGAAGTCTTGCTGTTGTTATTAGTTTTATTATTTTTACTATTACTTGAATAGGTACTGCAACATCTCCCTACCTTCCATTCTCCTTTCTCTCTATCTCCAGTACTGAATATTATCTCTCTTTCATTTACCTTCACAAAAACCTTATTGATACATTCTTCATATTATGTTCAATTAGGTTACAAGTGAGCCTGGGACTCATTCTTTCTCTTGAAAGAACTTTGTCTATCTCTACATGTATCTACTGTATATTGATTTACAGTTCAATTTCATAGGCACCTTCATTTTTAATTTCTTTTTTTTTTTCATTTTTAATTTCTTAGGAGGAATTAACATATGCTACTTATGAAAAAGTTGGGAAAAAAAAGTTGATCTTCTTTCTAAAGATCATGTTTTAATTTACATTTCATAAAATTCACCCATTTTCGGGCACTTGGCTGGCTCATCTGGAGGAGTTTGTGACTCTTGATCTTGGGGTCATGATGGGTATAGAGGTTACTTAAAAATAAATGAATAAAATCTTTAAAATAAATAAAATCTTTAAAAGCTATAAAAATCTGTTTACTTCTCAAGAATGATTACTTTGAAAAGATACATGAAATGAAATTGCTTTGTAAGTGTGTATAAAGCAAACAAAGAATTAAAGGAGCAGAGAAAATTCAGATGAAATTGAGATTAACCACATAGCTTTCTACCTATTTAAATAGCTTTAGAAATAAGAGATCATCGATAAAAGTTTTATAAAGATAAAAACTCAAAAAGCCTTAACGATACATTGGTTTCACTGAATCTAAAAACAGATTTCTGAGTAATTGCAATAAAGTTGTAATCTATACCATCAAATCATGAAAGAACTCATATATATTTTTATAAAATTTTCACAACTCATAAGAATAGCTTTGATACCACTTGAGTATTATAAAATAGGTGAACGTGACTAGAAGACAAAAATGAAAGTACTTTTAAGTTTATATATTATTCCTTCAAAATGTGGAATATTAAATGCTTATCAACAACCAAATGTTACAAAATTTGGAGCATGAACTTCCCCATATAATCATAAATGTTTTGATAAAAATGAAACAGACAAAACTTAAAAAAGGAAGTATTTTGTAAAATGTTCCAGTGAACTTTAACTACAGTAGAGTTTCATGAGATTTACTTTTCTATTTTTACTATTTTACTATTTACTATTTTACTATTTTTACTATTTTCATGAGAAAATCTATTTTCATGAGATTTACTTTTCTATTTTACTATTTTTACTATTTTACTATTTACTATTTTAGTATTTTTACTATTATTTACTTTTCTATTTTCTATTCTTCACAAATTGAAGTAGAAATGCTGTCTCTAAATGTGTTTTCCTCTTATTTTTCTTCTAGTATTTATATAAAACATTATATAGAAACACAGCAAATGTTAATGTTGCACAATTAATACCTGTAATGTGTTCTTCCTACAACTGAATTTCCTTCTCTCCACTGAGCAGTCACATCAGTGGGATCAAGTGAACCTTCGAAAATATGCTCCCAGAGATACAAACCTGGTAAAGAAAAACAAACAAAAAAACCCATTTACTGTCTGGTTTATTCTCATGTGTGAGATGAGATGTTCTGCCCATGTATATAATTTGATCAGGAAAGGAGACTGTATTCCTTTTTTGTCCCTTGGCAGGCAGTTCTGCTAAGAAATAGCTCAAAAGTATCAATATGGCAATTAATGTAAGAGAGAATTCAGAGGTTGTCAGTGTGAAATGTGGCAAAATGTGGGTTATATTAAAGACAATAACTTCTCTTACTCTAAGTTTGAGAAACCCCTAATTATCCCTGGACTTTTACTGTCTACTTTAACCTGAAATCTGTTATAATGTAAGTTACTATATGATTAGAATGGTTTCTGTATTATAGCAACCTAGGGGAATTCATGACTTTGTGCCAAACACAGCCAGAGGAGCTCACATATATACGTACAGAGTCAATATATCAAGGAGATAGTAACTCCTCCTGATGTGAACACACATGCCTCATTGCATGATGTCCCTGCAGACAAATGCCATTGCATCTTCCTCCTCAGGGCAGCCCTTGATATTTTCCTGTGAATTCACCTGAATGAAATCTCTGAAAGCAGAATGAAATAATCTGGGGGCCCTGTTTTACTTACATTGACAGATATGCTTTGTTCCATTCTCATTATGCCCTGGTACTAAAGGATACAAAATAACCGTGTTTAGACACCTGGCCAATCAGATAAAGCTTTCCACATGTGGTGGCCCAATAATGCTTCCCTGTCCACCCAAGATGCCCAAAGATGTAATCTCTAGAATCTACGAATACATTACCTTACATAGCAAAAGAAATTTTCTGTATGTGATTAAGGATGCTGAGGTGGGGAGGTTATCCTAGATTATCTGGATGGGCCCTATATAATCATAAGCGTCCTCACCAAGAGGGAGAAAGGAGTGTCAGAGTAAGGGAAGGAGGCATGAGGATGGAAGCAGAAGTCAGAATGATGCTGGGCTGTGAGTCAAGGAATGTGGGTAGCCTCAAGAAGCTGCAAAAGTCAAGGCAACGGATCCTCCTCTTAGAGCCTCCAAAAAGAATACAGCCATGTGGACACATTTGAGAGTTCTACCTTCAGAAATTTAAGATTGTAAGTTTATGGTGACTATAGTTAATAATACTGTTTTATATATGACAATTGCTAAGAGGATAGATTTTTTTTAATTAAAGATTTTATTTATTCATTCACAAGAGACAGAGAGAGAGAGAGAGAAAGAAAGAGGCAGAGAGACACAGGCAGAGGGAGAAGCAGACTCCATGCAGGGAGACTGACATGGGGCTCGATCCCAGGTCTCCAGGATCAGGCCCTGGGTCGAAGGCAGGCACTAAACTGCTGAGCCACCCAGGCTGCCCAAGAGGATAGATCTTAAAAGTTCTCATCACATGAAAAAAAAAGGGTGTGTGCGATGATAGATACTAACTAGAATTATCATGTTGATCACTTCATAAAATATAATATCTCAAACCCCTATGTTGTATACCTGAAACTAATATAATGTCATATGTCAATTACATCTTGATTAAAAAAAAAAAAGATAATAAATTTGCGTTGTTTTAATTCACTTAAATTTTTGGTAACTAGATATGGCAGCTATAGGAGACTATTCATTCTGGAGCCTGGAAATGAGATACTGCTTTAACAAATGCTTAAAAATCTGGAAGTGGCTTTGGAATTGGGTAATGGGAAGAGGCTGGAAGAACTTTGAGGAGCATGATTTAAAAATCCTAGATTAGGGATCCCTGGGTGGCGCAGAGGTTTGGCGCCTGCCTTTGGCCTAGGGCGCGATCCTGGAGACCCGGGATCGAATCCCACATCGGGCTCCCGGTGCATGGAGCCTGCTTCTCCCTCTGCCTATGTCTCTGCCTCTCTCTCGCTCTCTCTGTGACTATCATAAAAAAATAAAAAAAAATAAAAAAATAAAAATAAAAATCCTAGATTAGATTGCCTTGGTCGGGTTATAGATAGAAGTATGGGTGTTAGTGACTTAGCTAGTGAGAACTCAGAAGAAAAAAGCACAATAGAAATAAAGCCTATATTGTTTTTATAAACATCTAAGTAGACTGTCAGGATTAATATGAATGTTCAAAGTGCTGCTGGTGAGGACTCAGAAGGAAATGAGGAATATGCTATTAGAAGCTGGAGAGAAGGGGATTCTGGTTATAATAGCACCAGAAAGCTTAGCTGAACTGTGTCCAGAAGTTATATGGAAAGTGGAACCTGTAAATGATAAGCTTGGATATTTAGGTAAAGAGATTTCCAAACAGTGTTGAAGCTATGGCTTGGTTTCTTCTTGATGATTATAGTAAATATAAGAAGAAAGAGTGATTGAGGGAGGCGCTGTTAAACAAGAAGGAGCCAGGACTTGGTGATTTGGGAAATTCTTGGTCTGTTCAATTGCAAAAGGGTGGAAAATTAGAGAAGACTTACTGTCAGGAAAGCATGTTCTGAAAGAAGGTGCTGGATGTAGCTGAGTATCTTTTTGCTAGTGCCTTAAAAGGATAAAAAGGTTAAAATATTCAGTCACATAGAGGGTTCTTTGAGGACAGTAGGTGTGTAATTTATGGGTCTCCTCAGCCATCTCAGCAAGAAGCCAGAAACAGAGGCAAGATTATCTAGGAAAGACCTGGAGGGGCTCTTGTCTAATGGAGTGAATCCATGTAACATACATAGGAGACCCACAAGGCTCTTGAAAAGGTTGTATCAGTAGAAACACTGCTGGCTTAGACTAAATGGGATAGAGAGATGTTGAAATGAAAGAAGGGTATTGGATTCCCAAAATCCTATCAGCAGGATACCAGCTGATAAAACTACTGAGCTGCAAGCACATGCTACCATTTATGACAAAGGAAGGATTACTGCAAACGTAGAGCTGCAAGACCAGAAGCAAATTTTGAGCTACAGCTTATTCCCAGGCCTTGAAACCTAACAATTTGCCTGGTTAGAATTTAGAATTGCTTGGATCAATGACTTCATTTTCTTTCCCTTTTTTTTTTTTTTAATTTTTATTTATGATAGTAACAGAGAGAGAGAGAGAGAGAGAGAGAGAGAGGCAGAGACACAGGCAGAGGGAGAAGCAGGCTCCATGCACCGGGAGCCCGATGTGGGATTCGATCCTGGGTCTCCAGGATCGCGCCCTGGGCCAAAGGCAGGCGCCAAACTGCTGCGGCACCCAGGGATCCCCCTTCCCTTTTTTAATTTAAGGACTTTATTTATTGATTTGAGAGTAAGAATGAGAGAGAGAAAGAAAGAAAGAGAGAGAAAGAGAGAGAGAGAAACACAAGCAATGGGGAGAGATAGAGGGAGAAGCAGACTCCCTGCAGGATCATGACCTGAAGTGGGGGAGAGGCGCAGAAGGAGAGGGAGAAAGAGAATCCTAAGCCAACTCTGTACTGAGCACAGACTGGACATGGTGCTCAATCTCAGGACCCTGAGATCATGACCTGAACAAAATCAAGAGTCTGACACATAACTGAGTCACCCAGGCACCCCCCCCTTCTTCCTTTTTGAATAAGAATAGAATTGGAATCCTATATGCCTGGGAAATAGATTGAGGAAAAGCAGTGCTTGATAAAACTCATCTAGTCATTTTGTGCTTACTGAATTGCAAAAAGAAAAGTCTGGAGACATGAAAACTTGTTAAGATGTAGATTTAATGAAAAACTAGAATGGGGAAGTGAGAATTTAAAGGATGAGATGAATACCAGAGATCTTATAAAGAAGAAAGTTGCCAGAACTTGATGACTGGAGCCTCAGTCTAGTTACTGGAAATTTGGAGGTCAGCCAAATTCTTCAAGGATGTATATTTGCATGCAAGTGTGAAGGACTTTATGAAACGTACTAAGGGCAAAGCATCATTCTCTGATTACTTTCTTCTCATCTGGTCCTTTCTATCCATATCCCTCACTGTGGATAAATCCAACTCATGTTTAAAGGCCCAACAAAGCCCCTTTTAATTCATTAAATTCTGTCTGACTCTTGTAGCCCTCATTGAGGGTCCCATTCTCTGAGCATAGTATATAACTTGGAACACAAGAATCTCATGGTACTCGGAGCAAAAATGCTTTTGTGGGTATTCAAGTTTAATCGACTATATATTGTATCTCTTTTTTACACATTTATAATGAACACTGGCATGTAAAGGCTCTGAGAATGGCCTGCAATAAAGAACCTTGTTTAACTTTGTTCAGTTCAATGTTTCCCAAATTTTTTTGGCAAGTCAGGGGCCACCTCTTATACTTACTTGTGTCTCAAGTGTCCAATTAATACATACATAATGAAAATTCAGTTGACATAGCCATTTCTATATAAGGATGCTTACATTCTACTTTGTATCTACAAATAAAGCTGTACTCTGCAAAAGACCAACAATAGAATATTCGTGTTTGTGTATTTACATAGATATTGTCTAACTGAAAGGAGAAATGAAATATTAAGCAAAAAATATATCACAATGCTTAACAATGAAATAAACTAAATGTATTAAAATGAATTGAATTTAATGTTAATAAAGTACATTTGAGAAATTCTTTTTACATCCCTTAGTTCTATACATTAACTTACCAATGGCAGCTTTGCCCCAGATTTGTACATGGAAGTCTGTTTTCCCTTTCGTGGATTTATTTAATATTTGAAGACTAGTTTTAAATCTGTGTTGTTGCTCATTTTTTTCATCTCCTTCCCAAGGATTCCATTCTTCACTTCCCAAAGTAGATTGTTCTGTTTTAAAAAGAGTAACAGTGTTTGTCAGTAAGGTGGACCTGCAGTTGTAGATGAATTCATGCCATTTAAATTAGATACGAGGGTGATAATTTCAGTTTTCCTAGAGGCAAAGCAACTGCATTTGGACTGGTCAAACACGTACAATTAAAGGAAATCAGAATTTAATCTTTATTAAATCTTTATTCTGAACGATCTTAGAATGTTAACAGGAGACACAAAATTCTCTCTCCCAGACGAAACCTTCTAAAAATCACTGGATAAGTTTCAATTTTACATTGACTGTATCTCTGAACACTTGACTGCAGAACGTAAGTTTTAGGTACTATTGTGCAAAAGTCCGAAAAGAGGGCGAGAGGAGTCGGAGTCTGATTCTGACACTATTTCAGATACTATTTATTGTGCAAAACTCTGAAAAGAGGGAGAGAGGAGTCTGATTTTTTTTCTTTCTTTTCTTTTTCTTTCTTTTCTTTCTTTCTTTCTTCTTTCTTTCTTCTTTCTTTCTTTCTTTCTTTCTTTCTTTCTTTCTTTCTTTCTTTCTTTCTTTCTTTCTTTCTTTTCTTTCTTTCTTTCTTTCTTTTTTCTTTTTTTTTTCTTTTTAAGATTTTGTGCATTTATTCCTGAGAGACACACAGAGAGGGCAGGGACACAGGCCCAGGGAGAAGCAGGCTCCATGCAGGGAGCCTGACGCGGGACTCGATCCCGTGACCCCGGGGTCAAGCCCTGGGTCCGGGGAGGGCGGGCGAGCTCCCGGGAGGGGGGGACGAGCTTCGGGGCGGGGGGCGAGGTCCGGGGAGGGCGGGGGGCGAGCTCCCGGGGGCGGGGGGCGAGGTCCGGGGAGGGCGGGCGAGCTCCCGGGAGGGCGGGCGAGGTCCGGGGAGGGGGGCGAGGTCCGGGGACAGGGGGCCGACACGGCCGCACACGCTCCCGGGCCCGGCCCGGCCCGCCGCCCTCAGCCGCAGGAGGTACGAGCCCCCGGGGCCCCGGGCCCTCCCGGACCCGCCCCTGGGGCCCGCGGCCGCCCGGCGTCCTACCTCGGCCGCGCCTCTCCCGCGCGGGGGCCGCCCCCTTCCTGAGGCCCCGCGTAGACGCGGCCGGCGCCCGGCGGCGGCGCCCCAGGAAGACGTGGAAGGCGGCGTACAGGGAGAAGAGGCAGTACAGGGCGATGAGAAACGAGCAGAGCCGCTTCCGCGTCAGCCGCATCCCACTGCGGCTCTCCGTCGGCCACCGCCACCCCGGGCCCGGCCGGGGAGGACGCCGGCGCTCCGCCGCGGCCCTGCGGGCTCCGGGGGCAGGTGCAGGCCCCGGCCGCGGGGAAGGGAGTCGCCAGAATCGGCCCGCCCCCGCGCAGGCCCCGCCCCCGCGCAGGCCCCGCCCCCAACCCCAGGCCCCGCCCCGTGCAGGTCCCGCGCAGGCCCCGCCCCCGCGAGGCCCCGCCCAGGCCCCGCCCCCGCGCAGGCCCCGCCCAGGCCCCGCCCCCGCTCTCAGCTCCTTCCAAGCCTCCCGCCCTCTGCAGGCTTTTTTCTTTCTCTCGCTTTTTTTCCTTTTTTTTTTTTTTTTTTTTAAAGATTTTATTTATTTATTTGAGAGAGAGAGAGACAGAGAGAGCGACTGAGAGAGCACAAGCGTGGGGGAGAGGGAGAGGCAGGCTCTGCAGTGAGCGGGGAGCCAGATGTGGGGCTCGATCCCAGGACCCTGGGATCATGACCTGGGCACAGCCCACTGAGCCCCCCAAGCGCCCCCGTCTCTGGCTTTCCTACCGTGTGGGCATCCGTCTTTGGAACTGGGCATTGGGAGCCCACGCGCTGCTGCTCGACCTCCGCAGAGTGCCCATGGCCCCTTTCAACCCTGTCTTCCTCCCCACGTGCACACAAACTTATCTATTATCTGACCGTAAAGAAAAAACACCAAACAGACCAAAAATCCAAAACAGCACCCACCGTGATCCATGAAGGCAGGGTCCATGCTTTTGCTTTTGTTCCCAGCGCTTACCACAGGGCCTGCAACATTACAGAGGAATGAATATACATGTCCATTAAAAAATACTAAGTGGTAGAGGCCTGGCTGGCTCAGTCGGTGGTGTATGGGCTCTCTGTCTCCAGGTTGTGAATTTGAGCACCAGGTTGGGTGTACAGATTACTAAAAAATAAAAAAAAAATTAAAAGATTTTATTTATTCATGAGAGACACAGAGAGAGGTAGAGACACAGGCAGAGGGAGAAGCAGGCTCCCTGCTGGGAGCCCCATGTGGGACTCGATCCTGAGACCCCAGAATCATGACCTGAACCAAAGGCAGATGCTCAACCGCTGAGCCACCCAGGTGCCCTAAAAAAGAAAATCTTGAAAAAAAAAAAGTTAAGTGGTGGTCGTGGCACAACATCACGAATGTAACCAATGCCTGTCAGTGATACACTTAGAGATGGTTTGAATAGCAAACTTCATTATGTATACATTACAGCAATAAAAATATTTGAGAAAATTAAGTTTTATTACTGTGATATGACTGGAGTGCACGCAAGCATATAGTCTTTTGACAAACAGAGGCTGTCGAATTGTGTCAATCAACTTTCTTTGTCAAGCCCTTGTGAAGTTGGGTTACAATTTTTTGTCAGTTGCATTTAGTATTTTCTTGAAGTAATATCTATGCCCAACATGGGGCTTAAACTCATGACCTTGAGATCAAGAGGTCATTGCTCTACTGACTGAGCCAGCCAGGCACTCTGCGTCTAGCACTGTTGTTCAACTTGTTCGGCAGTCTTGGTAGCCAGAGAGCTTGTAGGACACAAGCCCCGAGTAGGTCATCTGTGTCTTCACTTGCTGTGTCCTGGCTGATTCAACTCTCTAACCTGATGCAGTCTTCTTAACTTTTCTGGAAAAAGTTTCCATCTCCTCTGTTAGCAAACAACTTACCTTTCCAGAATTTTTTGTTCTTGGGGTCAGGCCTTTGTCTTCCATAGTGACATCTAGGTAATTTGATAAAGAAAATAAAAAAAAAAAAAAAAAGAAAATTTTATGGCTGGAAGGAAATCTAGGTCCAGAGGGGTGAGGTGACTTGACTAAAGGTCATACTTTCTTGGTATCTGAGCTAGACTAAAATTCCTGCATCTGTTCTCAGTTTTGTATTCTTTTTTTTTTTTTTTTTTTTTTTTTTTTTTGTTGGAACAGAAACAATTATTTTTTTTTTTCTAACGGTTTTTTTTTTTTTTAATTTTATTTTTTTTTATTTTTTTTATTGGTGTTCAATTTACTAACATACAGAATAACACCCAGTGCCCGTCACCCATTCACTCCCACCCCCCGCCCTCCTCCCCTTCTACCACCCCTAGTTCGTTTCCCAGAGTTAGCAGTCTTTATGTTCTGTCTCCCTTTCTGATATTTCCCACACATTTCTTCTCCCTTCCCTTATTTTCCCTTTCACTATTATTTATATTCCCCAAATGAATGAGAACATATAATGTTTGTCCTTCTCCGACTGACTTACTTCACTCAGCATAATACCCTCCAGTTCCATCCACGTTGAAGCAAATGGTGGGTATTTGTCATTTCTAATAGCTGAGTAATATTCCATTGTATACATAAACCACATCTTCTTTATCCATTCATCTTTCGTTGGACACCGAGGCTCCTTCCACAGTTTGGCTATCGTGGCCATTGCTGCTAGAAACATCGGGGTGCAGGTGTCCCGGCGTTTCATTGCATTTGTATCTTTGGGGTAAATCCCCAACAGTGCAATTGCTGGGTCGTAGGGCAGGTATATTTTTAACTGTTTGAGGAACCTCCACACAGTTTTCCAGAGTGGCTGCACCAGTTCACATTCCCACCAACAGTGTAAGAGGGTTCCCTTTTCTCCACATCCTCTCCAACATTTGTTGTTTCCTGCCTTGTTAATTTTTCCCATTCTCACTGGTGTGAGGTGGTATCTCATTGTGGTTTTGATTTGTATTTCCCTGATGGCAAGTGATGCAGAGCATTTTCTCATGTGCATGTTGGCCATGTCTATGTCTTCTTCTGTGAGATTTCTGTTCATCTCTTTTGCCCATTTCATGATTGGATTGTTTGTTTCTTTGGTGTTGAGTTTAAGAAGTTCTTTATAGATCTTGGAAACTAGCCCTTTATCTGATATGTCATTTGCAAATATCTTCTCCCATTCTGTAGGTTGTCTTTGAGTTTTGTTGACTGTATCCTTTGCTGTGCAAAAGCTTCTTATCTTGATGAAGTCCCAATAGTTCATTTTTGCTTTTGTTTCTTTTGCCTTCGTGGATGTATCTTGCAAGAAGTTACTATGGCCGAGTTCAAAAAGGGTGTTGCCTGTGTTCTTCTCTAGGATTTTGATGGAATCTTGTCTCACATTTAGATCTTTCATCCATTTTGAGTTTATCTTTGTGTATGGTGAAAGAGAGTGGTCTAGTTTCATTCTTCTGCATGTGGATGTCCAATTTTCCCAGCACCATTTATTGAAGAGACTGTCTTTCTTCCAATGGATAGTCTTTCCTCCTTTATCGAATATTAGTTGCCCATAAAGTTCAGGGTCCACTTCTGGATTCTCTGTTCTGTTCCACTGATCTATGTGTCTGTTTTTGTGCCAGTACCACACTGTCTTGATGACCACAGCTTTGTAGTACAACCTGAAATCTGGCATTGTGATGCCCCCAGATATGGTTTTCTTTTTTAAAATTCCCCTGGCTATTCGGGGTCTTTTCTGATTCCACACAAATCTTAAAATAATTTGTTCTAACTCTCTGAAGAAAGTCCATGGTATTTTGATAGGGATTGCATTAAACGTGTATATTGCCCTGGGTAACATTGACATTTTCACAATATTAATTCTGCCAATCCATGAGCATGGAATATTTTTCCATCTCTTTGTGTCTTCCTCAATTTCTTTCAGAAGTGTTCTATAGTTTTGAGGGTATAGATCCTTTACATCTTTGGTGAGGTTTATTCCTAGGTATCTTATGCTTTTGGGTGCAATTGTAAATGGGATTGACTCCTTAATTTCTCTTTCTTCAGTCTCATTGTTAGTGTATAGAAATGCCACTGACTTCTGGGCATTGATTTTGTATCCTGCCACGCTACCGAATTGCTGTATGAGTTCTAGCAATCTTGGGGTGGAGACTTTTGGGTTTTCTATGTAGAGTATCATGTCATCGGCGAAGAGGGAGAGTTTGACTTCTTCTTTGCCAATTTGAATGCCTTTAATGTCTTTTTGTTGTCTGATTGCTGAGGCTAGGACTTCCAGTACTATGTTGAATAGCAGTGGTGAGAGTGGACATCCCTGTCTTGTTCCTGATCTTAGGGGAAAGGCTCCCAGTGCTTCCCCATTGAGAATGATATTTGCTGTGGGCTTTTCATAGATGGCTTTTAAGATGTCGAGGAATGTTCCCTCTATCCCTACACTCTGAAGAGTTTTGATCAGGAATGGATGCTGTATTTTGTCAAATGCTTTCTCTGCATCCAATGAGAGGATCATATGGTTCTTGGTTTTTCTCTTGCTGATATGATGAATCACATTGATTGTTTTACGGGTGTTGAACCAGCCTTGTGTCCCAGGGATAAATCCTACTTGGTCATGGTGAATAATTTTCTTAATGTACTGTTGGATCCTATTGGCCAGTATCTTGTTGAGAATTTTTGCATCCATGTTCATCAGGGATATTGGTCTGTAATTCTCCTTTTTGGCGGGGTCTTTGTCTGGCTTTGGAATTAAGGTGATGCTGGCTTCATAGAACGAATTTGGAAGTACTCCATCTCTTTCTATCTTTCCAAACAGCTTTAGGAGAATAGGTATGATTTCTTCTTTAAACGTTTGATAAAATTCTCCTGGGAAGCCATCTGGCCCTGGACTCTTGTGTCTTGGGAGGTTTTTGATGACTGCTTCAATTTCCTCCCTGGTTATTGGCCTGTTCAGGTTTTCTATTTCTTCCTGTTCCAGTTTTGGTAGTTTGTGGCTTTCCAGGAATGCGTCCATTTCTTCTAGATTGCCTAATTTATTGGCGTATAGCTGTTCATAATATGTTTTTAAAATCGTTTGTATTTCCTTGGTGTTGGTAGTGATCTCTCCTTTCTCATTCATGATTTTATTAATTTGAGTCTTCTCTCTCTTCTTTTTAATAAGGCTGGCTAATGGTTTATCTATCTTATTAATTCTTTCAAAGAACCAACTCCTGGTTCTGTTGATCTGTTCCACAGTTCTTCTGGTCTCGATTTTGTTGAGTTCTGCTCGAATCTTTATTAGCTCCCTTCTTCTCTTGGGTGTAGGATCTATTTGCTGTTTTTTCTCTAGCTCCTTTATGTGTAAGGTTAGCTTTTGTATTTGAGTTCTTTCCAGTTTTTGAATGGATGCTTGTATTGCGATGTATTTCCCCCTTAGGACTGCTTTTGCTGCATCCCAAAGATTTTGAACGGTTGTATCTTCATTCTCATTAGTTTCCATGAATCTTTTTAATTCTTCCTTAATTTCCTGGTTGACCCTTTTATCTTTTAGCAGGATGGTCCTTAACCTCCATGTGTTTGAGGTCCTTCCAAACTTCTTGTTGTGATTTAGTTCTAATTTCAAGGCATTATGGTCCGAGAATATGCAGGGGACAATCCCAATCTTTTGGTATCGGTTCAGACCCGATTTGTGACCCAATATGTGGTCTATTCTGGAGAAAGTTCCATGTGCGCTTGAGAAGAATGTGTATTCAGTTGAGTTTGGATGTAAAGTTCTGTAGATATCTGTGAAATCCATCTGGTCCAGTGTATCATTTAAAGCTCTCGTTTCTTTGGAGATGTTTTGCTTAGAAGACCTATCGAGTATAGAAAGAGCTAGATTGAAGTCACCAAGTATAAGTGTATTATTATCTAAGTATTTCTTCACTTTGGTTAATAATTGATTTATATATTTGGCAGCTCCCACATTTGGAGCATATATATTGAGGATTGTTAAGTCCTCTTGTTGAATAGATCCTTTAAGTATGATATAGTGTCCCTCTTCATCTCTCACTACAGTCTTTGGGGTAAATTTTAGTTTATCTGATATAAGGATGGCTACCCCTGCTTTCTTTTGAGGACCATTCGAATGGTAAATGGTTCTCCAACCTTTTATTTTCAGGCTGTAGGTGTCCTTCTGTCTAAAATGAGTCTCTTGTAGACAGCAAATAGATGGGTCCTGCTTTTTTATCCAGTCTGAAACCCTGCGCCTTTTGATGGGGTCATTAAGCCAGTTCACATTCAGAGTTACTATTGAGAGATATGAGTTTAGTGTCATCATGATATCTATTCAGTCTTTGTTTTTGTGGACTGTTCCACTGAACTTCTTCTTAAAGGGGAATTTTAAGAGGCCCCCTTAAAATTTCTTGCAGAGCTGGTTTGGAGGTCACATATTCTTTTAGTTGCTGCCTGTCTTGGAAGCTCTTTATCTCTCCTTCCATTTTGAATGAGAGCCTTGCTGGATAAAGTATTCTTGGTTGCATGTTCTTTTCATTTAGGACCCTGAATATATCCTGCCAGCCCTTTCTGGCCTGCCAGGTCTCTGTGGAGAGGTCTGCTGTTACCCTAATACTCCTCCCCATAAAAGTCAGGGATTTCTTGTCTCTTGCTGCTTTAAGGATCTTCTCTTTATCTTTGGAATTTGCAAGCTTCACAATTAAATGTCGAGGTGTTGAACGGTTTTTATTGATTTTAGGGGGGGATCTCTCTATTTCCTGGATCTGAATGCCTGTTTCCCTTCCCAGATTAGGAAAGTTTTCAGCTAGAATTTGTTCAAATACATATTCTGGCCCTCTGTCCCTTTCGGCGCCCTCGGGAACCCCAATTAAACGTAGGTTTTTCTTCCTCAGGCTGTCGTTTATTTCCCTTAATCTATCTTCATGGTCTTTTAATTGTTTGTCTCTTTTTTCCTCAGTTTCCCTCTTTGCTGTCAACTTGTCTTCTAGGTCACTCACTCGTTCTTCCACCTCGTTAACCCTCGTCGTTAGGACTTCTAGTTTGGATTGCATCTCATTCAATTGGTTTTTAATTTCTGCCTGATTAGCTCTAAATTCTGCAGTCATGAAGTCTCTTGAGTCCTTTATACTTTTTTCTAGAGCCACCAGTAGCTGTATAATAGTGCTTCTGAATTGGCTTTCTGACATTGAATTGTAATCCAGATTTTGTAACTCTGTGGGAGAGAGGACTGTTTCTGATTCTTTCTTTTGAGGTGAGGTTTTCCTTCTAGTCATTTTGCTCAGTGCAGAGTGGCCAAAAGCAAGTTGTATTGGGAAAAAGAGAAAAAGAGAGGAGAGAAAGAAGGAAAGAAAAGAAAGAGAAAAAAAAAGGGAAGAAAAAGAAAAAAAAACGAAAAAAAAAAAAAAGAAGAAAAAGAGAAAGAAAAAGAAAGGAGAAAAAAAAGGGGGTGGGGGAAGGAAACAAATCAAAAAGCAAAACAAAACAAAAACAAAAACAAACAAACAAAAAAAGAACCACCGGGGAGTATCTTCTGATTCTGTGTACTTTAAGTCCCTTGGCTTCTCCTGGAAGTTGTCAGTCTAGCTGCTGTTCTGGGGGAGGGGCCTGTTGTGATTTTCAGGTGTTAGCAGTTGGGGGAGCTGCTGTGCCCCTGCCTGGTGCAGGGCTCGGTGGGGGTTGTTTACCCCGTGAGGCCGCAGGAGGAACAGCCCCAGTGGCGGGGCAGCTCTGGAAACCTGGATTCAGCTCCGGCAGGAACTCCGTCTGCAGGGCCTGGAGGCTCCGGGGCGGGGCCGCTGATCTGCTCAGCTGGGGCAGGAGCGTCCTCGCTGTCCTGGGCCCTCCCGGCCTCTGCCTGTCCCGGGGGAGGCGGGATCCTGGGCTGTGTCCCGGCGCCCTGTGCTCCGGAGCCTGCGCTGGTGGATTCGCGCTCCCGGGCCGCGCAACCCCCTCCGCGGAGCTGCCGCCCAAGCCCCTCCGAGCTGCTCCTGGAACCGCGCAGCCCCCTCTGCACGGAGCCTCTTCCTCTGCCCGAGCCCCTCCGAGCTGCTCCCGGGGCCGCGCAGCCCCCTCCGCGGAGCCGCCGCCCGAGCCCCCCCGAGCTGCTCCGGGTCCCGCCGTGCGCGCTGCAGCCCTTGGGGAACTCGGCGCACTCTCCTGGGCGCGCAGTTGCTGTTACTGTCCCGGGGAGCCCGAGGGCATCCCCGCCCTCCTGGGTCCTGCTCCACCTCCCTGCGAGCCCCTTTCCCCCGGGAAGGTCGGTGCAGCTCCTGCTCCTCCGGGACGGGGCTCTCCTGTCCTGGGGACCCTCGCCCCGGCCTCAGCCCGGCTCCTCGCGGGGCCCCTCCCCCTTGGAGGCCTTTGTTTCTTTATTTCTTTTTCCCCGTCTTCCTACCTTGATAGATGCGCGAACTCTTCTCACTGTAGCATTCCAGCTGGTCTCTCTTTAAATCTCAGGCCGAATTCATAGATTTTCAGGATAATTTGAAGGTTTTCTAGGTAGTTTGGTGGAGACAGGTGATTTGGGGACCCTACTCTTCCGCCGTCTTGCTCCTCCCCCTCAGTTTTGTATTCTTGACATCATCTTAGCTATGTCCTGGGCCTTCATCTCATCTCATCTTTTTTTTTTTTTTTTAAAGATTTATTTATTTATTTATTTATTTATTTATTTATTTATTTATTTATTTATTCATTCATGAGAGACACACAGAGAGAGGCAGAGACACAGGCAGAGGGAGAAGCTGGCTCCATGCAGGGAGCCCAATGTGGGACTTGATCCCAGGATCCCAGGATCCCAGGATCACGATCTGAGCCAAAGGCAGATGCTCAACTGCTGAGCCATCCAGGCGTCCCTACTTTGTTTTACTTAACAATATCAGATCCTAGAGACAGACTTCTTGAGTTGAATTATAGATCTTAATGATCCAATTTCCAATTTGTCTCTGAACAATGTTTGATTGTTCCTCCAAATTAAGTCCATTATCAAAGGATGCCATGGTTGAGGTTATAAAACACAGGAGTACAAACTTTGAAGGCAGTTCCAAAGAAGTTCCCAAAGTACTTTGAGCACAATCAATGGAATAATTGTGTATTTCCAACCACTATATGTTCTTATTCAAAACTGCCACTAAGTGAAGGGGTGAAAATGCCTTTACTTACAGATTCTCATTTTCGGTCTTTTCTCCTAGAAAAATATGATGTGTTCTTTGTTTTATTTAAGATTTGGCTTTTGTTGTTGTCATTAAGAGTCTTTAGAGTAATATTTTAAAAAGAAAACCAAGCATTTTTAAATGGTAATAAAGTCATAATAATTTGAATTTGAAGTCATCATTGTTTAGAAGCAGTTAAGGCACAGTACTGAGGAAGTATCAGCTTTGAGTCATAGGAATCAAAGAAAACTTCATAATTTTCTAGCTAAAGGATGGTGCTACTATTTTTTTTAAAAGTAGGTTCCACACCCAATGTGGGGCGAGTTCAAGAGTCCCATGCTCTACCAACTGAGCCAGCCAGGTTGCCCCTGTGTTACTTCTGATATAGAAGGAAAACATGAGACAGAGAGCCATTTTTTCAGATGTGAATGATTTGCCTAAATTTTAAAGGAAACTCAGCAATTTCGATGAAAATAAAATGTTTATTATCAGAATTAGATGAGACTAGGGCAGGAAGAGTACATTGTCTTCAGTCACTAATCTGTACTGTATGACCTTAAGGCTAATAGCTGCTTAGTATGTGTTTGTAGATGGTAATGCATCGCCAGCCTTGGGTCACTCCACAAATTTACTTTTCATAGTGTCTCTGGTGCCTACAACAGGGTCTGGCATATTTTAGGTGGTTAGTGCATATTTGCTGGTTGAATTCTTATCAGTATTAAAAAATGAATTTATGTTACGGCTGATATATTTCTTAGCGAGGTAGATCTGGGAATTGAGGCCACCCATAGCCACATAACTTAAGTATCAGGACTGGGAACTCAGGCCATCTACACTAACGTGACTTTTTTCTTGTTTTAGTAAATTCTTGGTCAAGATGATAAGGCTGTAAATAACTAACATTGTTTATTTCAGGAAATTCCTGCAAACCGGTTAATCTGAATAAACAGCTCACTCCTCTTGGCGAATATTGTCTAGCTGAAATAGATGGTTTATTTGAGCAAATAGTTCACTTATAGAACTTATGAAATATTTTCATATGAAAAAAAATCTTAGTTATCAGGACTTGCTTCAAAATCATTGTAGTGGTGTGTGTGCACACCAGTTAGGGTGTCCACCTGTCTGGGTTTGCTCAGGACTACAGAGATGCCTGGGATGCTAAATTTCAGTGCTAAATCTGGGAAAGTGCCAGAGAACCAAGGACAAATTGACCACCATACCACCAGCCCTAAGCTATTATGTCAAAAACTTTGCTCAATCCTGAAAATAATTCCCTGTCTTAAAAAAGAGTCCTAAGCCATTTTTACTCAGACTCCCATATCCTATGAAGTATCACTTGCTATCTTCCTCCTTCTGAGGCTACTAAGCTTCTGTCAAATCACTGTTCTCCCTTACTGGGGTATATTTAATACATTTAGCTTTTCTTAATCACCAAGTTATTTTGGTGGTGTCGTGGGAAGGTGGCAGTTGTTTTATGTATATTTTTCTTTGGCCTATCTTTTCTGTAGTAATGGCAATTATCTAAGGATAGAGAGTATCTATTTTATGACTACATAAAACACCCACTGTATCAATGTACACTCATGTGCTACTAATGGTTCTACTATTGAGAATGACATGCGAGTTAAAACTAATATGGGGTTGAGGTTGACTTGAGTAGGGAAGAGGACCATACAAATGGAGGTGGTGTTAATTAATTAATTAATTAATTATTTATTTTTAAATTAATTTATTCACGAGAGACACAGGCAGAGTGAGGAGAAGTAGGCTCCATGCTGGGAGACCAATGCGGGACTCGATCCCAGGAATCCGGGATCACTCCCTGAGCCAGAGGCAGACGCTCAACCACTGAGCCACCCAGGTGTCCCTAAGCCACCCAGGCATCCCAGAGGTGTTGTTTCACTTTAAACTACAAATGACTGTACAATTTGAAAATGAATTATGGTTATGTATTTAGGTTACAAAGGAATGAATCTTTTAATTGATCTAAATATAGCAGATTTTTTTTTTTTCTCATTGTCTTTATATGTGAGCTAGGGCTGAGAGCTGCTTTCTGTGTATTACTGTAATCTCCTCAGGCTGGAATGGGTGAATGGAAAGAGAGAGAAAGACAAAGAGAATTGGTGGGGAGTGAAGCAGTGTGGAAAAAGAGATGAAGTAAAGAACCCTCAGAGTTTGGAACTCAAGGGATACAGAACTAGACCTGGGAAGGTAAAATGCAGGAGGGGAGGTACAAAGGAACATGAGATGAATTAAACTAAAGCAAGTCTAAAAATTTTATTTGGTGAAATTTTCTTCTCTGTCTGCCAAGAGGAAGGATTATTAATCAACAAAATATTAAGAAAGAAGTCCTAATGCTTTCTGCCAGCTGCGAAAGAAATCGGACACATTTATTCTTAGAAATCCACAGTACAAATTTCTTGTGATACCTGGTCAAAATTCTTCCCTAAGTTTATCAATGTTTCAGTAATACTGAAAAAGTGGACTAACTACTCTGAGAGAAATTTTTTCAGCGTGGCTGGCCAAAAGCCTTTGTTTCAAACAGTTTTGTTGTTGTTGTTTTTACAGCCAGATATTTCTAGTAGGGATTGGCCATATAACAACCTGTAAATCATTAACTATAGCTATATTAGATTTATATATAGGATTTATATAGGAATCAATTCCAATAAAATACATTTTTTTTTCCTATGGAGGTATGATGCTAGTACAAATAAATGTAGAAGGTCTACTGAAATTTATTGACATTGGGAAATAGTGAGCAAATTGTAATTTTTTTTCCTTCTGAAGATTTATCTATTTATTTGAGAGAGAGCATGAGTAAGTGGGTGGAGAGGGGCAGAGGAAGAGAGAGAAATCTCAAGCAGACTCCCTGTTGAGTATGGAACCCTAGGCAGGGCTTCATCTCAAGATCTTAAGATCACAACCTGAGCCAAAATCAAGAGTCAGACACTTAACCAATCGAGCTACCCAGGCACCCCAAATCGTAATTTTAAAAAAGATTTTAGTTATTTATTTGAGAGAGAGAGGGAGAGAGAGAGAGAGAGAGAGAGAGAGAGAGAGAGAGAGAGAGAGAGAGAACAAGCACGGGGAGCCGCAGAGGGAGAGGGAGAAGCAGGTTCCCTACTGAGCAGGAAGCCAGGGCTCGGTCTCAGGATACCGGGATCCTGACCCAAGCAGAAGACAGACACTTAACTGACTTAGCCACCAGGGGCCCTGAAAATTCTAATTTTTTTTAAACAACCAACTAAACAACTAACAAAAGTCAAACAAACACAATTAGAATTTAACATTTAGAGACAACAGAACCCAGAGGTGACACGGAAGGTAGATGAGTAGAAACAGATTCTGTGCAAACAGCACTTCCTTAGCCAATCTTTCCCTCACTCCTGCCCCTGCCCCTAGTTCCTGCCCCTGCCCCCAGTAGCCTCTGAGCTCTATGTGCAACTTCATCACTGCTGTAATGTTTCATTACAATTTTTGTTTATGTATTAAATGTAACACACTAACTTTATTCAAAAGCAATTTAAGATTTTTACTTTTACATGCATAAATGCTGTGGGTATCTTTGGGCTCTGTTTTACTACAAGCTCTCTGGGTGGGCATCATAGCCACAGAGAGTGATTCATGGCAGGTAGAACCCATGCGGCTCCATCTCTAATTTACCACTGATTTTATTTGCATTTGCTAGTTTTCTAATAATAGCTAGGAGAAGTCTCCTGAAGAGCCCTAAGAGTGATACAAGTGTTTTAACCTCTTTTTGTGTTATTTAGTTAAACCTTTCTGTGTTTTTTGCTCATCTCATTTTTGTGCTTGCAAGAATGTTGACATTTGGTATATTCCTCAATTTTGACTCCTCCCATCACAAGGTCTTGATGGCTTGTTCATATTTCATTAAATCCATCAACGTCATGCATTTGTATTGCTATTAACTCAACTTGATCACGTTTTCCCCCACGAATACATGCTTCCAACTAATACTGCACATCCAGTAGTCTGAGGTTTACTTTTATTTTTAAAAACTCAGCTGTGTTTGTTTTATACCAGGGTTACTTCTAGCTACTTCAAATGGATTGGATAGCGTTCCAGCTCTTATTAGGCCCTAGAACAGTTTATAGAGCATAGAAAAATACTTAATCCTTGACAGTTTCATTGTATTTTCCACTAATACTCCCTGGCCCTAGAACTATTTTTGAAGAAAATTCTTTAATAACATTTCATTGGTTTATTTATGTTTGTAATACTTCACGAGTCTGTTTTGGCACTTTCAATTATCCAAGAGAACAATTTACTTCATCAGGATTGAAAAATATTCAGATATATCCCTTTTCTAAATTCTGATTTCTCTTTTGGGAGGGTTTCTTTTATATTAAAATTTTCAGATTTTATATTTGATTATTATTTGTTTTCCCCTCTGTTTCCAACCATCTTTAGATTTATCAGTTGTTTTATTTTATTTTGCAATGACTAGATTGTGCATTTTTTCTTCCTTCCATTTTCTTATTTGTTTTACCTTTTCCCTAGCTTTTTCAATTGGAAAGTTGGTTTAAATTTTTTATAATTCCTTCTTAATAATGAAATCATAGAAACCTATTAATTTACTTCTACACCACTGGTCATATTTAGAAAGTGCAATATTTTTAATCTTTGCTATTTGGGTTTTTATTTAATCTAGTAGTGATTACAGGAGAGTGTGGGGGTATTTTCATTTTTTCTTTTAAAATATTTTATTTATATTAGAGAGAGAGAGAGAGCGCGGGGAGGGAGGGAGGAACAGAGTAGAAGGAAGAGAGAATCTGAAGGTGACTCTGCACGCAGCACAAGCTAATGTGGGGCTCAATCCCAGGACCATGAGTATGACTTAAGTGGAAACCAAGAGTGAGATACTTAGCCCACTGAGCCACCCATGTGTCCTGAGAGTATGGGGCATTTTAATTACCAAGTAGTAAACATTTAATTTGGCTTTTTAATTTTACCAATGTGATGGCTAAAATGATAAGCATTAATAAGCATTTCTCTGGTTAATAGTGTGGTTAAGTATCTTTTAATATATTTATTTTTATTTTCCTCTTCTGTGAATTGTCTGTATATTGTGAAAAGTCTTCTAATCATTGTTTATTTTTTAATTTTGATCATGGGCTTCTTTATTTACTTTATGTTGCAATCCTTTGTTTTTAATATCTATGACAAAAGCATTCTTCTGATTTTTGGCAGGTCAATTAATTTTATTTTTATTATCTTTTATTGTAAAGACATTCTAAATTTGAACATAGCTAAATTTATCAATCATTTATAGGTTGGTATGTGTGCATGTGTGTATGCATTCTTTTTTTTTTAAGATTTTATTTTTAAGTAATTTCTGCACCCAGTGTGGGACTCGAAATACAACCCTGAGATCAGGAGGTGGATGCTCCACTAACTGAGCCAGCCAGGCATCCCCTGCATGTGTGAATTATCTCTGGGTAATTCTGTTGGATAAGTCTGTTAATTAAAATCATATTGGATTCCTAGAATAATTTGGGTAGAGTTGACATGTTGCAATATTGAGTCTTCCCACTTGTACATATTACAAGTTATCTCAGTAATAATTGATACATCACCCTTAAATGAGTGACCTGCAATGCCTCCTCTGCAACATCAGGCTTTCTTGTATGTGTGGATCTAGTTCTGATTTCTTTGACTTTCCTGTCATTTCTATGACTGTAACCATTTCAGTTACTATATACTACCTGTCTCAGTTACCATGGCTGTATGATAAGGCCTCATATTTCTAGGACAAGTCTCTAATCTGTTCTTTTCTTTTTAAAAATTGTCTTGGCTGTTCTTGGCACTTTGCTTTTCTCTGTACATATTAGATTTAGCCTGTCAAGTTTCACTAAAAAACCCTCTTGAATTGTAGTTGGAATTTCAAGGCATTTATAGACTAATCTAGGGATAATTGACTTTGTAAGTCTATTTATGGGCATTCAAACTGTGCTCAATTTAATTCTATTACAGGCAATGCTGCAGTGTTTGTCCCCTTGTGGCCATGCGTGATATGCTCTGGGACACAGCTCCTGATATATACCTGTCAATGGACAAATGTGAAAAACATAATATTGAGGGACAAAAATGAAGCACAAAAGGAAATGTATATAGTAAGATACCATTTAGGTTCAACTTAATGTCTTCCCACAAAGCTTTATAATTTTACCCATAAAATTTGCATATCTTTTATGGGTTTTTGTTTTTAAAAAAATTATTGATGTTAAAGAGAGCATGAGCAAGGGGAGGGCCAGAGGGAGAGAGTCTTCAGCTGACTCCCCAGTGAATGCAGAGCTCAATGTAGGCTCTGTCTCATGACCCTGAGATCATGACCTGTGCTGAAACCAAGAGTTGAAGGCTTAACCAACTGAGCCACCCAGTTGCCCCTAAATACTAAAATGCTTGAAGGCCTTCAGAACCCTTGGACTGATTTACATCAATAAGAGGACCTGTTTTTGATGTGGTAAAACAAATGTGTTCATCTCTGATTACAATTTCAAGCTCCTCTGGCCAACTCTGTCAGAGGGAGTAACAAAGCTTCATCTTCTTTTGTAATTTTGCTGCCATCAATACTTCTCTTCAGTTCCTCCATTACATTCTTGTGCATACAAGCCTTCTTTCTAATCATGACACCATCTTTGTAACTGCTGTTGTTGGCATAGCTAACCTTTCTGTCCAGAAACTCATGTCCAAACTTTGCCCTCACGTCCTCCAATATAACACAGGTAGAAATCACTGGCTACAGCCATTTCTGTTTCGTCTTTTTGTTTGGGTTTACAACTTAAATCACCCATTTATTTTTATCTTTTTAATTTAACTTTACCTTAGGTTTGCCTATCAAGCAGCACATAGTTGGTTTGTATTTTTTAGCTAGTATTTGCCTTTTATCATGGGACTCTAAGGCTTTCGTTCATGTGGTTGTAATTGCTATGTGTAGTCTTTTGCTGTCTTGCTTTTTATCTTTTGTGCAACCTTGTTCTTTCTTCTGTGTTTGATCTTCGCTATATAGATTTTCTTTAATTTGCTTTTATTGTTTCCAATGATCAGGAAGAAATTCTGTACCTGTTTTAATTTTATAATAGTTGTTACAAGTTTTGTTTTTAGTGAAAAAAAGTTTTTAGCCTGTATTTCTAGTTATCCAGGTAAAAACAAAATCATATGATGTGTTTTGCTCTTTTTCTTCCTAGTTTTTGTGAGAATAACTGGGTTTAGACTCAGATGCCTTTGAATGATTTGACATTCTACATTCTATTTTTCAGTACATGGCAGTGGTAGAAGGTATTATTGTTTACCAATATTTGTATTCCTTCCTCAGAGGAGAATATATATTCTTGGCCTGTTGAATGACTTGAGGTGTGAATAGAATTTGCTTTGGCTAATAAAACTTTGAGCAGAAGCATTGTGCAGTACGTTTAGGCAGAAGCTTAGGAGACCATTTTCTCTCTGCTGTCACTGTGACTGGCATGTTCTCGATGGTTCCTTTGCCCTCATCCTGGGTGCTGCTGGACTGAGGGTGACTATTATGCATAGCTCCACTGTCGATCAGCTGGGGACATATACTGCTGTGAGAAAAACTAACGTCAGGTGTTATTGGCCACTAAGAGTTTAGGATTGTTTGTTACCTCAGCATTACTTGGCTTCTGCTAACTGATACAATTATGTTTGGAGAAGTATCTGACAAGAGCTTGGGAATTTGTTTGCCTTCAGAGAATGAATCTAGTAAAACTATCCACAATGTGGTGATTTGTTAATTTTGGTTTTCAAGCAAGAGATTGTTTGTAAATGTCTTCTGGAATATCCAAGAACTGTGCTGGGGCAAAGCAGTTATGCTTCCGAAGGACAGGGATTAGCAGTCTTCTTAAGAGATACAGGTAGACTCTTTTCCTCTCTGGCTGCTTGAAGCTCAGCCGCCATCATGAACGACTCAGTAACTATCCAGACCAGGAAGTCCATGACCAACCAACTACTTTAGTAAGAACAGATGGTTATTGATGTTCTTTGTCCCAGGAAGGCAACATTACCTAAGACAGAAATTCGGGAAAAACTAGCCAAAATGTATAAGACCACACCAGATGTTATATTTGTATTTGGATTCAGAACCCATTTTGGTGGTGGCAAGACAACTGGCTTTGGCATGATTTATGATTCCTTGGATTATGTAAAGAAAAATGAACCCAAATATAGATTTGCAAGACATGGCCTGTATGAGAAGAAAAAGACATCAAGAAAACAGTGAAAGGAATGCAAGAACAGAATGAAGAGAGTCAGGGGGTACTGCAAAAGCCAAGTTGGTGCTGGTGAAAAGAAGAGCTGGAGATTGGACAACAGAAGGAGTAAAGATTCTGCAGTGGCTTTATCTGTGGTGATTGTGCAGATTTTTCATGAGAGGATTAATAAACTACGAACTTAAAAAAAGAAAAAGAGATACAGGTAGAGACGCCCTTGAAAACAAAGTATTCAACAATGAAGAGTTTTATCTGTATCCTGCAGGCAGCAGGAATCTGGTGGATAGTGTTAAGCACTCATTTATTCATTCAACCAGTAAGTGTTGCCCAATGACTAAGTGCTCAGCACTATTTTTAGTGAGGGTACCAGGTGTGAGCAAAATGAGTTCATGCTCAAATGGACTTTTCTTGTGGCAAGATGACAAGTCATGTGCCAGACACTGTGATAATACAAACATAGCCAACTCAACAGTCTCCCACAGGACTATCCTTGCTTACTGCCTTAACGTTGACTATGAGAAAGTTTTGATCAACAGTTGGTGGTGTAATTCATCCCACAAGTATATACAGTTGTGGAACTATGTGCAAGATATGTAACACAGTCAGCCTAAAAATACAGCATCTGAATGATTGGGGCCAATTTTTCAGTTTAAACTAAAAATATTACAGGCTTGAAATGTGTCTTGTGATTAAAATAAATGTTGATGAAAGGAATTATTTATTTATTTATTTATTTATTTATTTATTTATTTATTTATTTATAAAAGATTTTATCTATTTGAGTAAGAGAGAGAGAGAGTGAAAGAGAGCATAAGCAGTGGGGAGGGGAAGATGGAGGGGGAGAAGCAGACTCCCTACTGAGCAAGGGAGCCCCACATGGGGCTTGATACCAGGACCCTGGGGTCAGGACCTGAGAAGAAGGCAGATGCTTAACTGACTGAGCCACAGGTGCCCTCATGAAAGGGATTTAAATAATCTTTGTAATAGATTTTGTGTTCTTTGCTCTGACGCTGTAGCTGCTTAAGTTAGCAAAAATAAAAAAATGTTAGGTAACAGAAACGGAATTGTCCAAAGAAAATCCCTTGAAAATTTTGAAATAACCCAATACTGTCAAGATAAATTATTCTAAAAGGCAGAAAGGAAACTGCAATTAAAGAAAATGAACAGACGAGGGAGCTGCAGATAGAATTTTAACTATATGAACGCAACAGTTTTTGTATTAAGAGATTTCTGATATATACCAATATAAATGATCACAGTCATTAAAAATTGTATTATGCATAAAAATGACATATTTCTGTATCTGTGAATTGGTAGCGTTTGCTTGGGGGAAAATGCAACAGAGTAAATGCTAGATTTGTGATGAAAGATATTTGCATTCAGAAATGTTTCTTTTATAAGGAAACCATGTTTCCAAGATTACTCCAATCTGGGGGAAAAACTGAATAATACAACACTTTAAAAAGAAGAAGGATTTCTCTGGCTTTGCCACCATCCACTCTGCATAGACACGTATCTGAAAAGTGGTTTTCGTGTGATGTGCTATGATATTTATTTGCCTTCTCTTTCACTGTTTTGCTGATCATAACTTCTGTGTGCAGCACCTAGGTAAGGCCATTACTAGTGGTTCTGAGAGATGTCTACACTGATACTGCCCTGCTGTATTGATATAAGTTGTGCTAATATCTGTGCCAAGGGCCTTTTGTCACTGCCAGTAGAGCTGGCATGGTACCCATTGACTCTACAAAATATTGTCACAAATGCTACTTTTCCATAGCTCACTATTCTCTACTCATTTTTCATCCTAAATAGATCTCTTTAGTCTTATTTCCATCAGGCCTCAGAATATCTCCAGTCTTGCTTAAAACCCAGAATAAAGGCAATTTAGAATCAAGCTTGAATCTCAAAAACTTTTAGGGCAATTTTATTGTTATTCTTTGCAAAAGTCAGAGACAGAGAGGGGCCCCCTACTGGTGAGTAAATCTGAGACAATATCTAGTCTGAATTTGCTCATGGAAGTAAGGATTTCCAGTAATTATTTCCCAAATCATTATCTAGAATTTTTCTCATCCTTCAAATACATAAACAGTGCTGTGCTATGCTGTTTTGCTGTTTTCTGGTCTCAGATCAATTCTATTCTATGTGCATGAACAAGTTTAATTTAGGCACTACTTACCTCTAAAAAGTAACTTATGCTCTTTGGAATGTATATAAAATTCTTTCTTTGTCTTTTATAATACAGTTGTCCATTCATATCTCACATTTCTATATCATGTCTTGTGAGCAAAGGCATTGGCCATCTTTGCTCTGGACTTTGTTTCAAGCAAACAGCTTTGGAAGATGGAAATAGTGTCTTCTTCTGGAACAAAAGCAGGGCTGCTCCCTGTCCAGTATCAGAAAGATAATGATTTAATTTGGGGCAAAGAGTTCAGGCAGGCTTACCACCCTTTATAAAAGGTTTCTATGCTTGATAAAAACATGCTTCATGTGCAGCATCCTCTTTTAACCTCCACCCCCGTACATGTACATATATTTTGATTATGCTGGTGGATCATGCCTCGTTGTATGCATTTGTCAAACCTCATCAACACTTAAAATGAATGCATTTAATCACATTAAATTGTACCTGAATAAAATTGATTTAAAAGATGTGGCACCTATAACAGAACAGAAAAGAACTGAACATAGTGAATCAGGTTGATTACTCACTGGCAAGAAGTAGAACTGGGCTGTTCTCTACTTTGGTGTATGCTCTATTGAGCTTCCATGAATTTTATTGGTGGAGTATGCAAAAATCTTTATTGGGCAACCACAGTGTGCAGAGTGCTGTGCTATGAAGTAGATGGTATCTGCCTTTTGAAATATCCTCAAATTACCAAACAGAAACAATACGAATAGGTCATATGAAAATAGAATAGACAATAAGCACTATACTTTTCTGCCTCACCTATGAAGTTACAAAGAATGTCAGTAGCAATTATTGGGAAGCACAAATTCCTTTTTTAAAAGATTTTATTTTTAAGCTATCTCTTAAAATTAAAACTTGAACCCAACATAGGACTGGAAATCACAATTCTGAGGTGAAGAGTCGTATGCTCTATCGACTGAGCCAGCCAGGTGCCCCAATACAAACTACGTTTTAAGAGATTGGTTATAATAGTTCAACTAAAGAATAAAGAATACTTGTATTTAGATAGTTTGGAATTAGAGTTAAGTAACAGAAAATGTAAGCTTGTAGGATTATCTGGTTTATAAGGTTTTTGAACCATAATCCCTTTTAGGGAAAAAAATATCTGTGATTCTATTACTATGAATACTTTTAACTGCATTCAGCCAACATTATGTGGGCTTTCGGTCCATGAGTAATAGCTGACATTACCTCTTGTACTCAAAACACATATTATGTATGTTTTACTAAAACTATGTTTTGTGCAATCATGTGCGCAAAAAGCCACTAGAACAAAGGGAACTTGCTGTGGAAGAGTGATTCGCATTGGAATTCCTCACAGGAAGAAAATGAAAGGTAAAATCTTCTGCAGGATTTATTCTGTTTATGCTGCCTTCTTAGGAAGAACTGTTGATAACCACCTGTTTCGCATTAGGATATAGATGGATCTTGAGGTATTAGAAGTTTTTCCAATTAAATTTTATTTTGTTTCTTTTCTTTTTTTTGTTTCTTGAGGAGATTTGTAAACTTCTAAACTCCTCTTTTGTTGGCAGTGAGATGACTTGAATGAGGAACAAAATCAATGATTTTTCTGAGGAAGAAATGAAATATACTTTAAAGAAGTTTTAAAACATTGAGATTTAATTGACATATAACGTACAAGTTTTAGGTGTACAACATAATGGCTTGGTACATGTATGTATTGCAAAATGATTACCTGAATAAGTTTAGTTAACATCCATCACTGCATGTAGTTATGCATTTTTTTTCCTATGGTGAGAATTTTTAAGATCTACTTTCTTGGCAACTTTCAAATATACAAACACAGACTATAGTCACCATGCTGTACATTACATCTCTAGGACTTATCTATCTGGAAGTTTATATCTTTTTTTTTTAAGATTTTACTTATTTGATGGAAAGAAAGAGAGAAAGTACAAGTAGGCAGAGTGGTAGGCAGTGGGAGAGGGAGAAGCAGACTCCCCACTGAGCAGAGAGCCTGATGTGGGCCTCAAATCCAGGAGCCCTGAATCATGACATGAGCTGAAGGCAGACACTTAACCGACTGAGCCACCCAGGCACCCCAGAAATTTGTATCTTTTGACCACCTTCACCCATCTACCCCAGCTCCTACCCTCTGCCTCTGGCAACCACTAATCTGTTCTCTATATCAATGAGCTCCTTTTTTTTGTTGTTGTTTTTTTTTTTAGATTCCACATATAAGTGAGGTCATATAGTATTTGTCTTTCTCCGTCTGATTTATTTCACTTTGTAGAATGCCCTCAAAGTTCATCTATGTTGTTGTGAATGACAGGATTTCCTTCTTTTTTATGGTGGAATAATATTCCACTATATTATTGCATACTGTTGGTGGGACTGTAAGTTGGAATAGCTACTATAGAAAACAGTATGGAGGTTCCTCAAAAAATTAAAACTTGAACAACCATATGGTCTGGCATTTATCCAAAGGAAACAAAATCACTAACTCAAAAAGATATCTGCACCCCCATGTTCACTGTAGCATTACTGACATTAGCCAAGACATGGAAACAAACTAAGCAGTCATCAACAGATGAATGGATGAAGAAAAAAAAATATACACACATATATACACACAGACACAAAAATTCACATTATTCTGATTGTCACACATAGTTGCACACTGTCAAACACACTTAATGCCTTATCCAGAGTAATGACCTTGTAATAATAATTTGCATGTGGCCAAACTAGTTTCCATATTTTCTTTTCTTTTAAAAAATTATTTATTTATTTATTCATGAGAGACACAGAAAGAGAGAGGCAGAGACACAGGCAGAGGGAGAAGCAGGCTCCATGCAGGGAGCCCGACGTGGGACCCCATCCCAGGTCTCCAGGATCATGCTCTGGGCTGAAGGCAGCGCTAAACCGCTGAGCCACCCGGGCTGCTCAAGTTTCCACATTTTCTGATAAAAGACATTGGATAGGAGAGTATAAATACATTTACTGCTTGGCAATGATTATAAGATTTAACAAGTAAGTATTGTCTTTCAGGGATTTGAAGTGGACATTTGTGAATAGAGATATCCCCCGCCCCCCGCCCCAGGTCTTTGGATGCTATAAGAAATAGGTACTCCAGCTGGAAAGCTTTAATTTCAAACATGTGTGATTGTAGTTGATAGCATTATGGCTCCTAAGAAGATTCATAGCCCCTAATCCCTGGGACTATGAATATATTACCTTACATGGTATAAGGAAACTTTGCAGATATAATTAAGGTTACTAATCATTTGATGTTAAAAAAGGGAGATTCTTGGATTTTCTAGGTAGATCCGACACAAACACATGAGCCCTTTATTCAGAAGAAGGCATAAGAGGAAGTCTGAGATGCAAGAGAAGTTAGGTTGATTTGAAATTCTAGAAGGATGTGGAGCACTGTTGCTGGCTTTGAAGGAGAGGGCACAAGTCAAAGACAGTAGGCACCCCCTAGAAGCTGCGAATGACCGCTGGCTGGCAGCGAGTAAGGAAATGTGGACGATTGTGTCAGCAACCTGAATGAGCCTGGACATGGATTCTCCCTCACTGTCTCCAGAAGAGTCCAGGCCAGACAGCATCTTGATGGGATTTTAACCTAAGGATTCATCTGCGTGCCCCTGGAATTCTAGCCTCCTAACTGTGAGATAATAAAAGGGTGTTGTCTTGGGGCACCTGGGTGGCTCACTGGTTAAGCGTCTGCCTTTGGCTCAGGTCATGGTCCTGGGGTCCTGGGATCAAGTCCTGTATTGGGCTCCCTATGGGGAGCCTGCTTCTCCCTCTGCCTGTGTCTCTCCCTCTCTCTGTGTATCTCTCATGAATAAATAAATAAAATCTTTTTTTTAAAGGGGGTGTAGTTTTAAGTCACTAAATTTGTGGTAATTTGTTACAGCAATAATAGGAAACAAATATACTGGCCATGTGTAGAGGTTGGAAAGATGGCCACTGGAGCTGCCATGATTAAGCTGCCTTCTAAGAATGAACTCAGTTTAAGAAAAGAGAGAGTTGGAGTACTCAGGGTTTTCCTTTGGCAGTGTGTCAGCATCAGAAGATCGAGACAATTTTGAGTATATAGATCTTTGTATCTACTCAAATTGCTTGCCAGTTTGGCTCTTTGGACGCACACTTAAACTTCAGTTTTGGGGGCGCCTGGGTGGCTCAGTAGGTTAAGTGTCAGTCTTTGGTTCAGGTCATGATCCCAGGGTCCTGGGATAGAGCCCTGTGTCCAGGTCGGATTCCCTGCTCAGTGAGGAGTCTACTTCTCCTTTTTTCCCTCTCCTTCCTCCTTTCCCTGCTTGTGCTTTCTTTCTCTCTCTCTCTCTCTCTCAAATAAATAGTTTAAAAAAAATAAACCTTAGTGTTCAATAAAGAAGTAGTTAAAAAAAACTTGAGCTATTTTGCAAAAATTTGCATAAGACCCTGAAGCTATTCATGGTCCTTTTTCTATTTTTTATTATTTTAAAGATTTATTTATAGAGAGAGAGAGAGAGAGAGAGCGAGCGAGCATTGGGGAGGGGCAGAGGGAGAGAGAGACTGTGCTGAGCTTGGAGCCTGACTTGGAGCTTATTCTCATGACCCAGAGATCTTGACCTGAACCAAAACCAAGAATCTGATGCATTGCTCCACTCAGGCACCCCTATTTTGCTTTGTTTTTATAGCACGTGTATCAGCCTTTAGCAAAACTGAGTTAAAGTTACGTTCCTTACAGGAAGGTTTCTACCGACACATGCAGACACTCACAGTGTGCAGAGAAGGCTGAGCAACGAAAAAGCCACTTCAGAGAAGACTCAGTGGAGGAACATGTTTCTAGACTTCCCATTGAATCCATGGTGATCTCAGTAGCTTTAGAATTACAGTATTTATATGTTGCTGATCTCTCTTTTTTTTTTTTGAAGATTTATTTATTTTAGGGAAAGAGAGTGAGCAGGGGTAGAAGGGCAAAGGAAGACAGAGAGAGAGAGAGTCCAAGCAGACTTCCCGATGAGTGTGGAGCTTGACAAGGGACTGCATCTCATGATCCTGAGATCATGACCTGAGCCCAAATCAAGAGTTAGACATTTAATGGACTGAGCCTCCCAGGTGCTCTATGTTGTTGGCTTTTACTTAAGTTGTATAATTTCTCAGATAAACTAAAATTATTGAACAAGATGGTATAAAAATCTGTATGCCAAGCTTTGAAATATATGACCTAAGTGTAAGATTGGAGACCATGCCCTAACTCACATTAAAAGGTACTGGAATCCAGCACTGCTTAAAATTTTTAAATATTGAAGCAATTACATATTTTGGTCTAAGGGGGCTTCTTTTGATTCAAAATCTTGTATTCCCCAAGGGTAATAGAACTTAGCTTCATGCTATTTATATGTTGAACTTGGGGCTATAGAAATTTCTTTTACCAGAAGTAAGAGGCATTAAATAGATATGGAAAAGCCCCACAAAGTCCTGAGGAAAAAGATCTCCAAGTGACTTATACGGAAATCTGGAAATGATTTATGAAATCTTGGCTAGGTTGTGTGTATATGTATGCAAACTTTCCTAATCCTTTTTAAAATTTTTTAAAAAATTTATTTATGATAGTCACAGAGAGAGACAGAGAGAGAGAGAGAGAGGCAGAGACATAGGCCGAGGGAGAAGCAGGCTCCATGCACCGGGAGCCCAACATGGGATTCGATCCCGGGTCTCCAGGATCACGCCCTGGGCCAAAGGCAGGCGCTAAACCACTGCGCCACCCAGGGATCCCTCCTAATCCTTATTTTACTGTTGTGGGTTGCTTTTGCCAAAAGTTGCAAAATAAAACTTGTTTATGTGGACAAAGGAGCTTTCTAAAAATGTAGTTTCAAGTAGGAGATTTGGGATTACTGGGGTAATTCCAGGAAAGAGGGAAACAAGGTAGAGATGCAGAAGAAAAGTGGAGACATATGAAGAAAGTGCAGAATATCTGGGAAGCAAGGAGCACTCTGCATTGCAAAGCTTCTGTTGAAAGAAATGAAAGCTATTACTGGGACCAGTTAGATTGTTAGTCAGGATTCAGTGCAGGGAACAGAAACCACCCTAGATAATCAAAGCAATAAGGAATTTAATACAGGGGATTAGGTACTTCCAAAATTTTTAGAAGAGACTAGGAGCAGAAACTAGGCCGGGTCTCCAGAAAATGTCTTCAGAATAGTAGAGAACTGGTCTACAGGGTTGCTACCATCATGAGGCCACATAAAGGCTGTGCCAAAGTCAAAGCTGTCACCTCTAATGCTGTGCTTTCCTCTGGATACTTAGGAAACCAAAAAAATGGATCCTTCTAGCTATGCATAGCTTCTACTTGTAGGGATTCAGCCCAAGATACTCCTGCTTCCACCAACTTGCCTTTAAATACCCAGGAATCTGAAATAGTCATTTCCAAAGTAATATTTGCTAGTGGATTGCCAAGAATTGACTGGATGATGACCTGACTGGTTTCTGCCCTTTGAATTTTGCCCATTGCCATAGCTTGTGCAGAAAGCCTTAGGTCTAAGGGGGTCAGAGTAATACTTTCAGCTTTCTGGTTTCTCCAGCTGCAAGACAAGTGGATAAGACTTTGTGAGCCAGTCCACAACTTCCACACATTTCCCAACTTCGTAGAAATCTGGAGACACGCAACGAAGGAATTTAACTCAATCTTAGACAGAAAAATAGCTCAATATAGAGTGCCTACCATAGTTCATGAATACTTAAACCACTTTTACATATAGTATCTTGCTCAATTGTCTCAATGACCCTATGAGAAATTATCTCCTATTTATATAGGAGGAAATTGAGGTACAGAGAGGTTAAATTACTGGACAAGTGTCACAGAGCCAGTAGTTTGAATTCATGAATGACGTTCTTTGATACTACATCATACTGCTGCTTCTTTAAATTTTTTTTTAATTTAAATTCATTTTGCCAACATATAGTATAATACCCAGTGCTTGTGTTATACTGCTTCTTGAAGACAGAATCGAGGTAGGATACCTGGAGATGTTAATGCTTCAGTTAAGCAGGAGGATGAATAGTAGTTTTTCAGGTGAGGGAGATAGGAAAAAGCCTTGGTGGGAAAGCTATGGAGATATGATGGAGCACGACTCATTCAGTAAACTGCTGATGGTCTTGTTCAGCTGCTTTGTATGGTGTGGGATGAAGTAGCAAAAGACGGCATTACAAAGGCAAGCATGAAATCAATCCTAATAGGCCTCTGAATTTTGCTGAGACATTTGAATTTTAAACTGACTGGATTTTCAGTCAGTTTTTGAAAGATTAATATAATTACATCATGGACTATGCATTAAATGGGGGTAAGACAGTAGTTGTTTAGGAATTGATATTGTCTGGATGAGAAATGAAGAGAGGGTGGAAGAGCAAGAGGACATAAGGAAAATGTAGATAGTAGGATCACAGCTACATAGTGACCAATGGGAGGTAGAGGAAAGACTGGGATTATCCCCACATTTCTGGTTCCAGAACCATTCATTCGGTCATGGAGGGGAGGAGGGAGCTAGGTAGGTTCCATTCTTGGTGATGCTGAAATTGAAGTACCTGTGGAGTATGACTGGAAATTGAGGATAGATCCCTGACTCTAGCCACCGAAAGTGAAAAATAGAACCAGAAACATTCTGACTGTAAAGCCTCTGCCCTGGACAGCCCCGGGAGGAAAACAAATCTGCAAGCAATCTGTAGCTTATGGGGAGGTTATTGGGTTAATGTTTTTAGGCATCCCTCAGATGCATCTTCTCATCGTGGATAAAGAGAGATATTCATCAATCCTCTTGAGAGCTATGAAGACTAAATACAGCCATTATTTTTTAGGTGATGAGGGCTGTGTGCCTTCCATTCTTGGGGAACTTTATGCTCTTTCACTTGACTGAGAACTATCCTCTAGTAATGGACTTGGGGCAACCATCCTAAGTCTGTCACTCGCAGGATTTCCTAAAAGAAGATAATTTCTCCCCACCCACCTCTGTTGCCATAAAATAGGATTGGGGTGGTAGGTACCTAGTGTTTTGTTGACCATGTAAGAATTAGAAAGAATTTACATTTAGCTGCTGGTAATAGAGACCTGACTATAGTGATGTAAACACACGAATATTTCTTCTTTCATATAAAAAAGTCCAGAAATTGATATTCTAGTGCTGGTGAGGCAGCTTCCTGAAGTCTTCAAGGACCACTTTCTTTGGCCATTTTCAACCCATATTAGCACATGGCTTTCTTCTATAAAATAGGTTTATGATCCAGATAGCCCTTGGATCCCTAGCCATTATATCCACACTTCTAGGAAGCAGGAAGAAGGAATAGAGGGTGGCCAAAAAGGGCCTATCCAATAACCTCTATTTACAGGTCAGTGGTCAAATTGGGCCATACACCCAAACCAGCTACAGAGAAGGCTGCGGAACATAGTCTTTTAGTCAGGCCCATTACCATTCTGAATAACATCAGAAAAAAAATGAGAATGGATAACCAGCAGCCTCGGCCACAGAGAATTGCAATAGGAAGAGACTTCATATTTCAGAGTGGGGATCATGAAATTTTTAGGAAGGAAGTAATACATGAGACAGACTTTCAAGAATGAACCAGATTTCCAGGGGCATAATGTTGCACAAGATGACCGAGAGTAAGCAAGTGAGAAAATGAGTTTTTAAAACCAACCATGGTTGTCCAGCTTGGCTGAACTATAGTGTATAGGTAGAGAAAGAGTGAAATCAGTTTTGAAAACTTGATCAAGTCATATTTTGGAGGAATTTGAATACTAAGACTGAAGAGTTTGTGTGTAACTCGAGACATTGTAATTTTAAAAAAAGTAGCTGCCATTTGTCTTTCATTTTGGCTGCCTGAGGCTTGGACCCTTTTCTCTTTGGGGAATTCTCTTCCTTATGGGTTTTAGTGAAGGGCAAAGATTGATCACTCATATAAATGTTAAGTATTTCCTTTTCCAGTCTCAAAGTGCAGGCAGTTATGTGACCCAGCCTCTACTACGTAACACCAAACCTTGACTCAGGGATTAGCGCCATAGAAAAGAAGGGTCAGAAGCTCTCTTTCCTCTGGCAGGAGCAGTAGCAAGGCCGCCAGAAATGGCCATGGCAGTAGACTACGTGCAGATGAGCTCCTGGTGCAGAAGCTGGAGTGGTGTGAAGGGAGCTGGGTGGGGTCAGGGTGACGGGGGCAGTACTGTTTCCTGCTCAGACAGTTCTGTGGAGGTTGGGCATCGCTGTTGGCAGCTTTGCTTCAAGTCCTCTTACTGTTTCAGTCAACTCGCCAAGATTTTTTGCAAATGTTTCGTTATAGAAAATTTCAAACACACAAAAATAGAGATCAGATTCAGGTTTGATTTTTGGCAAGACTACTTTATAGATGGTACTTCCAATTACAAGGAGGCATAACATGATCAGTTGTTTCTCTTTTTTTGGGTGTTAAGATCCATAAAGTGGGTTCAGGTATTTTCGGCCTGGTCCATCTAGAATAAGATTCCAACTGGCCTTTTTCCTAGTAGCATTATTGGCATTAGATATTGGCGTGGCATGAACAGGAAATTAAGGTTATCCACGGACAGATTTATAGGAATAATTTACGTCAGTTCATTATGTTTTTTTCTGAGCCAATTCCCTTTATCTCTTTGGCTTCAGAACCTGTGGCTCTTCCTTTGCTGTAAATGACTCCTCCAAATGCCAGAGTGAGCAAGCTGCCCTAGAAATTTGTAGTAAATAGGGCGCCTGGGTGGCTCAGTCGGTTAAGTGTCAGACTCTTGGTTTCCGCTCAGGTCACAGTCTCAGGATTGTGAGATCTAGCCCCATGTCAGGCTTGGCACACAGTCTGCTTGAGATTCTTTCCCCTTCCTTCTCCCTCCCTCTCTGCTCCTCCCCCTGCTCTTGTGCGCACCACTTTTTTCTTTCAAATAAATAAATAAAATCTTAAAAAAATTGTAGCTAACAATACTGTATTATATACTTTAAGTTGCCAAGAAAAAAAGCTTATAATAGCAAACAACAAATGTTTGGGTATGCGTGTCAATGCCAAGTTTTTTGGGTTTTTTTTAATGCCAAGCTTTTGAAATAGGTCTTTTTTTTTCTTTTTAGTATATGCAGGCTTATTTTTTAAAACAATTTTAATTCCAGTATAATTAACATATAGTGTTGTATTAATCTGACGTGTATAATACAGTGATGAAAAAATTCTATACGTTACTCAGCGCTCATCATGATAAGTGTACTCTTAATCCCCTTCACCTATTCCTCCCCTCCCCCACCTACCTCCTCTCTGGCAACTCCAGTTTGCTGTGTGTAATTAAAAATCTGCTTTTTTATTTGTCCTTTTTTCTTTGTTCATTTGCTTTGTTTCTAAATTCCACATATGAATGAAAGAATATGGTATTTATCTTTCTCTGACTTATTTCACTTAGCGTTATACCCTTTGGATCCATTCATATTGCTGCAAATAGCAAGATTTCATTCTTTTTTTATGGCTGAGTAATAGCCTATTTCATATATATTATCTATCTATCTATCTATCTATCTATCTATCTATCTATCTATCTATCTCACATCTTCTTTATCCACTCATCAAGTGATGGACACTTGGGCTGCATCCATAGTTGGGCTATTGTAAATAGCTGCAAACAGTATATCTTTTCAAATTAGTGTTTTTGTATTCTTTGTATCAATACCAAGTAGTGGAATTACTGGTCATAGGGCATTTCTATTTTTTTCATAAGATTTTATTTATTTATTCCTGAGAGACACACAGAGAGAGGCAGAGACACAGGAAGGAGAAGCAGGCTCCATGTAGGGAGCCCAGTGATGGACTCAATCCCAGGACCCTGGGATCACAACCTGAGCCAAAGGCAGATGCTCAACCACTGAGCCACCCAGGTGCCCCAGTAATTCTATTTTTAATATTTTGAGGAGCCTCTATACAGTGAGTGCACCAGTTGGCATTCCCATCAACAGTGCAAGAGAGTTCCTTTTTCTTCATGTCCTCACCATCACTTATTTTTTCTTGTGTTTTTTTATTTCAGCCATTCTGACGGGTGTGAGGTGATATCTCATTGTGGTTTTGATTTGCTTTTTCATGATGACGAGTGATGTTGAGCATCTTTTCACGTCTGTTGACCATTTGGATGTCTTTGGAGAAATGTCTGTTCACGTCTTCTGCCCATTTTAAAATAGATTATTTGTTTCTTGAGTGTTGATTTGTATAAGTTCTTTATATATTTTAGGTACTAACCCTTTATGGATATATAATTTACAAATACCTTCTCCCATTAAGTTGTCTTTTAGTTTGTTGTTTCCATTGATGTGCAGAAGATTTTTATTTTAATGTGGTCTCAGTAGTTTGTTTTTGCTTTTGTCCTTGCCTCAGGGACATATCTAGAAAAATGATGCTCTGGCCAATATTAGAGAAATTACTGCCTGTGCTCTCTTCTAGGATTTTTATAGTTTCAGGTCTTTTACTCCATTTTGAGTTTATTTTTTGTGTATTGTGTAAGAAAGTGGTTCAGTTTCATTTTTTGCATGTAACTGTCCAGTTTTCCCAACATCCTTTGTTGAAGAGACTTTTCCTATTGCACATTCTTGCCTCTTTTGTCAAAGGTCAATTGATCATATAAATTATGGGTTTATTTCTGGGCTCTCTATTCTATTCTGTTGATCTATGTGTCTATTTTTGTGCCCAGTACCATACTGTTTTGATTACTATGGCTTTGTAGTATATCTTGAAGTCTGGGATTGTGATACCTCTAGTTCTGTTCTTCTTTTTCAAGATTGCTTTGACTATTTGGGGTCTTTTGTGGTTCCATACAAACTTCAGGATTGTTTGTTCTAGTTCTGTGAAAAATGCTGTTGATATTTTGACATAAATTACATCTATAGATTGCTTTGGGTAGTATGGATATTTTAATAATATTTGTTCTCCCAATCCATGGGTATGGAATATTTTTCCATTGGTTTGTGTCATCTTCAATTTCTTTCATCAACCTTTTATAGTTTTCAGAGTACAGATCTTTCATCTTCTTGTTTAAATTTATTCTTAGATATTTTACTATTTTGGATGCGATTGTAAATGGAACTATTTTCTTAATTTCTCTTTCTGCCACTTCATTATTAGTGTATAGATATGCAAGGGATTTCTGTATATTGATTTTGTATCCTGCAACCTTACTGAATACATTTATCAGTTCTAAGTAGTTGGAGTCTTCAGGGTTTTCTATATATAGTATCATGTCACCAGCAAATAGTGAAAATTTTACTTCTTCCTGACCATTTTGGATTCATTTTATTTATTTTTCTTGCCTGATAGCTGTAGCTAGGACTCCAGCACTATGTTGAATAAAAGTGGTGAAACTGGACATCTTTGTCTTGTTCTTGTTTTTAGGAGAGATGTTCTCAGTTTTTCACCATTGAATATGCTATTAGCTGTGTTTTTTAAAATATATATATAGCCTTTATTGTTTTGAGGTATGTTCCCGCTAACGCTACTTTGTTAAGCATTTTTTATCAGGAATGAAGATTGTACTTTGTCCAGTGCCTTTTCTGCATTTATTAAAATGATCATATGGCTTTTAAATTTTTATTTATTTATTTATTCATGAGAGACACACACAGAGAGAGGCAGAGACATAGGCAGAGGGAGAAACAGTCTCCCTGCAGGGAGCCCGATGTGGGACTCGATCCTGGGACCATGGGATCACACCCTGAGTGGAAGGCAGATGCTCAACTGCTGAGCCACCCAGGTGTCCCGATTGTATGGTTTTTATACTTTCTCTTGTTCATGTGATGTGTCATGTTGATTGGTTTTCAAGTATTGAACCACATTGTGTCCCAGGAATAAATCCCACTTGATGGTGGCAAATGACTTTTTTTTAAGGTTTTTATTTAAATTCCAGTAAGTTAACATAAAGTGTAATATTAGTTTTAGGTGTACAATATAGTCATTCAACACCTCCATACAAAACTCATTGCTCATCACAACAAATGAACTCCTTAATCCTTATCACCTCCTTACCCACACTGCCACATGTGTCAGCCCACCCCACAACCTACAACCTTCCCTCTGGCAACCATCAGGCTTTTCTCTATAGTTAGGACTATTTCTTGGTTTGCTTCTCTTTCTCTTTTTTCCCCTTTGCTCATTTGTTTTGTTTCTTAAATTCCACTTATGAGTGAAATGATATGATATTTGTCTTTCACTGACTGACTTATTTCCTTTAGCATAATACTCTTTAGTTCCATCCATATCATTGCAAACGGCAAGATTTCATTCTTTTTTGTATAGCTGAGTAATATTCTAGTGTGTGTGTGTGTGTGTGTGTGTGTATCTTCTTTATCCATTCATTAGTTGATGGACACTTGGGCTGTTTCCATAATTTGGCTATTGTAGATAAGTGAATAACTTTTAAAATATATTGTTGAGTTCAGTTTGCTAATATTTTGTTTGGTAGAATTCATTTGTGAAGTCACCTGGTCTTGGACTTTTGTTTGCTGGGAGTTTTTTGATTATGGATTCAACTTAATTGCTGATATTTGGTCTCTCAAATTTTCCTTTTATTTCTGCATAAGTTTTAGGAGATTAAATATTTCTAGGAGTTTTCCCATTTCTTCCAGATTGTCCAATCCTTTAGCATATAATTTTTAATAATATGAAATAGGTGTTTCAAGTTACTACACCATATTTTCTTGGGGAAATAATACAGTGTAAGAATGTACCTTTGTTGATTAGCTGCTCTGGGACTACCAAAATACATGTAAGAAATTGCAGACTTGTCTACTCTGTGTCTTATATTTCCTATCAAGGGGGGATGTGATAAAAAACTGTTCTTCTGTGGTTTTATATGATCCCAATTTTTTTGAATGATAATCAACTTTAAAATATAAATATTTTCCTCATTAGCATAGTAATACCTTATCATTAAATAAAACTATTAGAAAGAATTTGAAAATTCTAAAAAGCAAAAAGAAGAAATAAGATTATTCATAACTGAATGACCTGGAGACAATCACTTTTTAATATTTTTGGTGAATTTCTGTTTCTACTTTTCTAAGTACATTTCCCCCCCTATACTTGAGACACTTCTGCATGTAAAGCACTTGGAACAGTGCTTGATATGTAGTAGATATTCAGTAATGGTTAGCCACTGTTATTGCCATATGCTATTTTAAATCCTCTCTCTTAAATTCATTAGATAATAGAAATATTTTCTCAAGTTATAACTAATGCCTTATAAATGTATTGTAAACTATGGCTTAAATTCATTGTGTAAATGTGATATAGTTTATTTAACCATTCCTTATTTTTTGATATTTAAACAATCTCCAAATTTTGTTTTGTTATAAATAATACCATAATGGCCTTTATGTATAATCAAGCTTCCTAACCTAGAATCCTTGTAATGTTTACAACCAGGTGCATAGCCTATGTATAGGACACTCTGTCCCTATAGAAATATTTTTCTTAAGTGAAAATCACTTACTTTGGTAGTTCAACCTTCTGGGATGTAATCCAGCAGTAGGAATGCCTCAGTAAAATATTCGGGGCAGCCAAAGATGATACCGTTCAATCTAAGCACCAAAGCTACTATATTCAACTTTGGAGAGAATGCACAGGTACTTTCTCAAAGCCTATTCGTTTTCCATCTGTGTGTAATTCATTCACTGTTCCAACTAATTTCCTCTCTTAACAAATAAGAAGTGAGAAATTAGGAGGCAATTTAAGAGAAGCTACCAGATGGAGGCACACTGAAAACTGAAAGTAGTAACTGATGGGTTGACAGGGCCAAAGGAGAAGGAATGATTGTAAATTTAGATAAAAGAACACAAAACCTCAAGACTCTGAGGCCTTATCATGTAAAATTAATGTAAAGAAATATTCTTTCCTTGATAATGGTATGTTGCTGAGTCATCATTAGAATCAATAAATATTAGTTGATTTATTTAAATATTTGTGTCAACAGTAAGGTCAGGAATTCTATTTAAAGTTTTCTGAATCTCAGGCATAAAGTGTGATGTTAATTTAGTAAACCATTTTAAGCAATGGCTTCTAGTTATTCATAGTAGAAAACCAAAGTATTTATTAGCCTTTAGTGATTTAAATGAATACACAATTCTAGATGGAAAAAAAAATTGCATCCTATCTGGCAATCCCATATTAATACTATAGTTTCTCAGGAGATCAGGAGAGAAGTTGGTTCTAGTTGTCAGCAGCTTGCTGCGAAATCCTGGGAAGGTCATTTAAGGTTTTTTGACCAACTTTTATTACACATTGAATGAGAACATAACCCAAATGTTCTTATCAGCCTCTGAGCACAAACAAAGCCACATAAATGCTCCAATTATGATGGCTCTTATCATCCCTTGCTTACCCAGAATCGTAGTTGGCAATCCTGTAAAGTCTCTGGGCCTATTATTTCTGATATCCCCAAGTAGTGAAGTGAGGAGATATCTCAGATGTTCTCTTCAACAAGTCTGCTCTAGTTTTCCATGATCTCTTCTTGCCAGAGTGCTTCGACACTACTTCTTTTGCTTGTGCCCTTCTTGAGAAGGATGATTTCCAGGCCATCCATTGATAATATTTGAGTACTCAAAGGTACCTCAAACTGCACTAAGCCCATGGTAGAGAGAGGATCAGGATGGTCCTCTACAAGTGCTGTTCAACATTTTGTTAACACAACACCAAACCTGCTCTCCATACTCTTAGAGACTCATTAAATTAGCTTCTTAAGAATCTACCCCCACCAAGGATCAAATCCAGCTCTCCAGGCTACTAGCAGTTGGCTATTATCCCATCCTTCTTCACCGTCTGTCTCTCACCTCTCCCCAGAACTGTCATCCTTCTTCCATATCCTCTCACACCCAAGACAAAAACCAAACTCTTACCTAGCAACTCATGGACACACAGATGATTCAAAAAGAATTGATCATTGCAAACAGTCTCTGCTCAGTTATGAGGTAATATATCTAGTCAACCCTAATTTGTAAAGAATTATTCCTATTATTATGTCTAGTTATTTCTATGATATGTAAGAGAATAAAAGATTGTTATTATCTTTTAAGTCCAATATGGGGCCCTCATATATGTGTGTCATATCATATAGGACCATCAATCTTGTAATCTAAGTCATCCCAGACCTTTATAACATTCACCATCAATGATGAAAACAGCCACCTATGATGTGGCTACTTCCTTATTTCCCCAAGGCTGTCAGAAGAAGTGGTACAAACGAGATTTTTGATGTAGTCCTGAGTTAGGGACAAATGAGGCTAGGCAGGGGGCCATGGAATCAGGCTCACAAAAATCACAAAAAATGTGGAGATGAAAGGAAACCAGAGATAAACCAGACCATCCTGTCCCAGGTGCCAGAGGTGGGGTCTTGTTATATCAGGTACTTGTGACCAACAAAGAATTACCAGACCCTAAACATGAAGTAAGCCATTAAAGATGTTATCACTAGAGTTGGGGGCAGGGCAATCTTCAGGAGAACCCTCTAGTGTCTTTCAGGGAAGAACTTTTTCTGCTCTGATTCTGTTGGGTCTTTCCTCATTTGTTTTTGGCCCCCATTTTTTCAATTTGCCTTCATCAATTACTTTATGCTTAATACTAGCTTGTCACAAATGAATTAGTGTTGTAAACAAAACAATTTATTGCTTGACCGCTGAGCTAAATACAACTCAGTCTAATTGATTAACATGGATATTTGGTCTTTGCTCAATGTTGTTGCAGAAATTAAATTTTCAATCTGATTTACTTCTCAGAACTTTTCATAGGAAATAATCTAGTGCCTTAAGCTCCTTGGAGTGTGAAGAAGCCCATTAAAATTGATTGAATTGTAATACTTTCCCTAATGAGCCCTGTTTATATCTTGTCACTTATTAAATTAACTACTTCATTTGTCAGTTTCAGTTATGGAAAAATGGAGCTCACTTCTTGCTCTTTTGAAAGCAAAACATCTAAATTTGCTTATTGTAGCAGGACATTCACTCTGAAGTGAATTCCTTAGACCATAAGCCAGGGCTTCTACTTCTCTAACTACCAGAGATACTCTGTTAAACGTCATTTTCACCTATAGTAACCAAGTGTGGGTCAGAATAAATAAAACACTGAATGGAAAAGAACATCAAGCTAACAAAAGCCAGCCCCACTTCAATTTTGCATCAGATTTAGATTAGTACCTTGTGCAGGTACATAAACCTCTGAGTTATAGTCTCTTCATTTTCACCATTATACCTGTTTTGTTTGTGGGAGTGGTGGAGAGTTAATGCATTTTCAAAAGACTTATTCTTTTAATATCTGCTGTAGTTTTGAAAATATAATCACTTAACTAGGTTAATTTTGTGCCTTGGGATGAAGTGATGTATAGTTTGATGTTATAAATTATTGCTTGGTGGGGCACCTGGGTGGCTCAGTCAGTTGAGCATCTGTCTTCGGCTCAGGTCACGATCCTGGGGCTCTGGGATTGAGCTTCACTTTGGGATCTCTGCACAGTGAGGATCTGCTTCTCCCTCTCCCCCGCTCCCCTCCTCATGATCTCTCTCTCTCTCTCTCTCTCACACACACACACACACACTCTCTCTCTCCTAAATAAATAAATAAATAAATAAATAAATAAATAAATAAATAAAATCTTAAAAAATAAATTATTGCTTGGTGACTAGAGCCAACTATTTTAGGTACATGAAATGAATTAGGTACATTTAAACAGAATTTTGAAAATGAACTTTATTATAACTAAGTTGGTGTCACTTTCTTTGTGGAGACTTCCCTATAATCATAGAAATTTAATTTCTCCTTTCTAATCCTGTATCTTGTATAGCCAATATGGCACACATCATACTATATGGTAGTTGTTGTCTGTGTTCACTACTGAACCATAAGCTAAGCTTCTTGAGGAGAAGGAGCTCAGCTCGTGATGTCAGGGTTGTGAGATCCAGCATTGTGCAGAACCTACTTAAGATTCTCTCTCTCAGGGCAGCCCGGGTGGCCCAGCGGTTTAGCGCCGCCTTCAGTCCAGAGCCTGATCCTGGAGACCCTAGATCGAGTCCCAAGTCCAGGATGAGTGAATGGGGCCATCTTGGATCCTCCAGAGCTCTCTGAGCATTTTCAGCTGATACCTTGTGTAGTAGAAAGAGCCACCTCAGCTGATTCCTGCTTGAATTTTTGATGAACAGAATCAGCAACAGCGTTTAAAAAACTGATATGTAAATAAATAAATGATCAAGTAAATAGGACATAAGGATTCCAATATTTCAGTTAAATCTTTAAAACAAATTTATTTTTAAGCAATAAAACTTATTACTTAAAAGTAATCCATCCTGGGGATCCCTGGGTGGCTCAGTGGTTGAGCACCGCCTTCAGCCCAGGGTGTGATCCTGGAGACCTGGGATGGAGTCCCATGTCGAGCTCCCCGCAGGGAGCCTGCTTCTCTCTCTGCCTGTGTCTCTGCCTCTCTCTCTCTCTCTCTCTCTCTCTCTGTCTCTCATGAATAAATAAATAAAATCTTAAAAAAAAGTAATCCATCCAACAATGGGGCTTGAACTTACAACCCCAAGATTAAGAGTTGCATGCTCTACTGACTAAGCCATCCAAGTGCCCCCCAAATCATGGTTTTCAGCTATAAACTTTTAGATGCTCTATTATGCAGCAATTGCTCACTGAAAGAATATTATACCCAACATATATCCTCATTTATTTGTTGTTTCTTCTATCATCCCAGGCTTTTGCTTGGAGCCACGTTTTGACTTGGAGTAGACCTGAAATTCAGTTTTCATTCCTCTGCTCCATCTCTCTACAGCTTGTAGTCCCAAATTACTCATTCTCTCCATCAGTCTATGTGACCAAAATCTCCAGATGTTTCATGCCCAACCCCTTCCATATTGTAACAAGGATAGACCAAAGGTCACTAAGTTTTTTATTAGAAGCTCATTCATAAACTTTAAGAGATCAGTTTCATGGTGGATATACGAATAGGAACCATATTATGGGGCGCAGAGGTGGTGAGAAAGTAGGAGGAGCCCACTTTAGGAGACTAAACTGTAAATTTTACAAAGTGTGAGAACAAAAGGAAGGTAAGATATAGGTAGATAGCCTAACAGGGTAGTAGTGAGTCTTAAAGACAGAAAAAAAAGAAAATAACATAAGTGATATAAATAAAAATACATACATATGTGCATGCGTATATACGTCTTTATCTAATCTCTCTTTTCTAGGATGCAGCTATTTGAAGACTTGAAGTAGTGTTAAGAAGATTTAACAGAGGTGAATCCAAGATGTCAAAAAAGCCGTGAAATTATGAAATTACCAAGAATGATGGTTGAGGAAAGAGTGGAGAGCAACGTTATGACTTAAATACAAACTCCTTTTGTAAATGACTGAAGCTAATCCTCCATATAGTGTCATCATTTACTAGAAAAAATTAGGCTAAGAAAATTACATCAAATTTGTGGAAAACAACTGGGATTTGGCATCTTCTCTATCCTCATATACATTTATGCCGAAGTCAGAAAAATCAAAAAAGGAGAAAAAAGGTTGCAAGTTCCATAAAAGACTATGTGGCAAAGCTGGTATATGAAGTGATTGTGATCTTATATTTTCTGATATTACTGTTCTAGCAAGCTCCTAAGTTGGATGTTCCCAGCTGTTACCATCTGACAGAAATCAAAAGTAAATGTCCCCAAATTTACCACCACATACTCTGAAAGAGAAGGGATTTTAAAAGGCAGTTATATATATATATATAATTGTATATATATATATACAAAGTAAAAAAGGCAATTATATATTCAGCATCTTCAAACTGATGGAAACACCTGCTACCCTGCATTGCTTCCAGAATAGCTTCCTACTTCATAATGTTTGTAAATAACGTTGGTGAGCCAGAGGTAAAATCATGTTAAACAAAAAAAGAGCAATTCAACAATGAAGAGAAAACTGCCACCAAACCGAACATCTGGATGGGCAAGAACAAATAACCCTGAAGCACAGATCCAATATTTCATTAAAAAATATGAACTATAATATAAACTTCATGAGAAAGCACTTAGTACCTGTATATATTTGGTGCTCCATAAATGAAAGTCTCTCTATATACTAAGGAAATATTTTGAAATGACAGAGATATTTGTGGTAGATTGTAGAATTGTAACACTTTGCTCCCTCCTTATAATAGGATACTACATCCCCTGCCCACCTCTCCTCCAGAGACCCTCAGTTTGTTCTAAAAGAGACAGATATTCTTGACTTCATGGAACCTATGTTATAGTAGGAAAGACAAACAGTAAATAATCAAGTAAATAGGACATCAGATGACCTAAGGTCAGAAAAGTAAATAATGTCCGTCCAAATGGGTGATTGAGAAGAATTCACTAAAAACCAATAATTAATATAAGTGACAGATAATTAACTTAATAAGGACTTTAATAAAGGTTAATAATTAACTAAATAAAGCAGGGTTAAAAGCACAAAGGACTCACTGTGTCCTGGAACTGGCAGCAGTGAGGAGCTCGTAACATCCTGAGGCCTGAAAGGTAAGGGGATGGAGAAGTCACCAGAATGCAGAGAGGGAAGCTGAATGGAGAAGCCCACCTGATCAAAGCCGGGGTCTTCTCTAATGGAGGCAGCCCACCCCCAGGGACTTGGCAGGAATGGAGCTGGGGGAAGAAAGCCCCAGGCCCTGGGTTCATGACCTGAGCAGAAGGCAGATGCTTAACTGACTGAGCCACCAAGGTGCTCTCTACCATCTGTTTTAAAGAAAACTATTAAGAACCTCAATCTAGAGCTTTGAAATTTAAACTCCCTAACAAAATGTGTGAAGAAAGGAGGGAGCTAGAGAAAGACATTTCACCCTCCCTGCTGCTCCATGGTATGTGCACCACACCTTCCAGAAACACAAGATGTGGCTGAAGGATATAGCAACACAACTTCTGAATTAACTTTCCCATTGGGATACTAAAGAGAAAAATGGTAAAATTGCAAGAGCAAAAGAGTAATGCTGAAATATTGATTCCTGTCTTTATAGAAAGTGAAGTCATTTGCTTTATCTACTTCATCTGCTTATATTATAAGGATCAGATAAATATTAGGTACAGAAGGTGACTATGCTTCTTGGAAGCCTTCGTAAAAATGAATGTCTATTAAATAGACAGTGACAAGTGGTTTGTATCTGGGTTTAGATTTTTAAGATGATTTTTGGACTTGTACTCATGACTGGTAGGTCTACACAGAATTTGTTACTTAGTAAATAAAATCAGCAGAAAAATTACCTTTTATAAATTATGAAGAATAGTCTAATACATTACATGTTAGGATATGATCTGTCAAAAGGAAAGCTACAAAGTTAGATTTTTTTTGGAGTGATTTCCCTAATACAGCTATTAATCTGATTTTTAAATGTCACGAATTTCTGATTTCCATTCTTTTAGAATGTGGTGAAAATAATAGGATATTAATTATCCTCTTTCAAAATGCAAAGTCCGGGGCACCTGAGTGGCTCAGTGGGTTAAGAAACTCAGGTGGTGATCCTGGGGTCCTGGGATCAAGCCCCTGCATTGGGCTCCCTGCTCAGTGGGGAGTTTGTTTCTCCCTCTCCCTCTGTCCCTCCCCCTGCTTGTGCTCTCTCATGCACTCCATCTCTCTCCTAAATAAACAAGTAAAATCTTAAAAAAAAAAAAAAACCCAAATGCAAAGTCAGCCTATAAATTTAGTTTTCTTTTAAATCCACAAGTAAACTATAGCAAAAGGTACTTTACCATTTAGATGAAGATTATAGGTTTCCTCTCTAGCCCATTCCTTCTACCAAGTAATATGTTATAACCAAATCACATATTGACACGCTTACAGATATTTATTACCAGACTGGCACAAAACAGCTCTGCAACCTGGTCCATAAGTCAGATTAAAGTTTTAGCTCTCTATTTCTTTGGCTGTTTCAGGAGAACCATACTGGAAAGTTTCACTCAAGGCAACCAACAGTGACAATATCTAGTGTCAGGATTCAGCTGTCCTAGCTTGTTTGCATAAGGAGACAGAAGTCACCCAGTGTGACATATAAATAAGCTGTTATTGTGTTAGGCTACTAGATTTTGGGTTCGTTTGTCATACTTTGGTGAACCCTGAATAATTCACAGATGAGGGTCAGTATTGCTCATACTTTCTTCATTTAGCGGAAGAGGAAGTGGATGATTACAGCTTTATGAACTGCATACATGAAGAAGTTGGCCAAGTGTGAAAGGATGTGTGTCTACATGTACACCTAATTTTACTATGTGTTGCTCAATCACATGTATATTTATTTTCCTTTAGGAATAGCATGGTTCATAGGTGACATTTTAAAAATGTTTCACAAGGGGGCCGCTGGAGCCCCGCGGGGTCAGCCGTGGAGGGCGCGGGAGCCCTCGCCGCCGGGAGCTGCCCCGCCCCCGGCGTCCCGGGGGCCGGCCTTTGGATGGGGAGGCCTCGCTGGTGACGGCGGCTTCAGCCGGCCGGTGCGGCCGCAAGGCGGGTTGCCCTGCTGTGCTCCGTCACCTCCTAAAGATGCATCCTGACTTATCTCCACACTTGCACACTGAAGAATGCAACGTCTTGATTAACTTGCTTAAGGAATGTCACAAAAATCACAGCATTCTGAAATTTTTTGGTCGTTGCAATGATCTTGATCGGGAGATGAGAAAATGCTTGAAGAATGAGTACATGGAAAAGAGGACCAAGAGCAGGGAGCATGGCAATGCGATGAGAAAAAGACTTTTTAATCCCGCAGAGGAATCTGAAAAATAAATTACAGGCATACCTTGTTTTATTGTGCTTCGTTTTATTGAACTTCGCAGATAATGCATTTTTTTCAAATTGAAGGTTTGTGGCAACCTGGCACAAGCAAGTCTATTGGCGCCATTTTTCCAACAGCATTTCTCACCTTGTGTCTTTGTATCACATTTTGGTAATTCTTACAATATTTTGAACTTTGTAATTATTATATTTCTTATGGTGATCTGTGATGTTACTATTGTGATTGTTTTGGGGTGCCACAAAGTGTGCCCGTATAAGACAGTGAACTTAATCAGTGTTCTATGTATTGTGACTGCTCACCAACCAGCCATTCCCTTGTCTCTTCCTGTCCTTGGGCCTCCCTACCCCCTGAGACTCAACATATTGAAATTAGGCCAGTTAGTAATCCTACGATGGCCTCTAAGTATTCAAGTGAAAGGAAGAGTCCTTCATCTCTCACTGTAAGTCAAAAGGTAGAAGTGATAAGCTCAGCAAGAAAGGCATGTTGAAAGCCGAGATAGGCTGGAGCCAAGTTGCCAAATACAAAGGGAAAGTTCTTGAAGGAAAGTAAAAGTGCTACTCCAGTGAACACACAAGTGGTAAGGAAGCAAAACAGCCTTGTTTCAGTGGTCTGGATAGAAGATCAAACGTTCCCTTAAGCCAAAGCCTACTCTAGAGCAAAGTCCTAGCTCTCTTCAATTCTGTGATGGCCAAGAGGTGAGGAAGCAGAAGAAAAGTTTGAAGCTTGTAGACACTGATGTGTGAGGTTTAAAGAAAAGAAGCTGTCTTTATAACCTAAAAGCGTGTGGTGACAAGTGCCAATGTAGAAGCTGCAGCAACATCGAAGCAAGACCTTCCAGTACTTTATTAGCAATAAAGTATTTTTAATTAAGGCATGTACATTGTTTTCTAGACATAATGCTATTATACACTTAATAGACTACAGGATAGTATAAATGTAATTTTCATACGTGCTGGGAAGCCAAAAAATTCATTTGACCTGCTTTGTTATATTTGCTTTACCGTGATGGTCTGGAACCAAACTTGTAGTATCTCTGAGGGTCGCCTGTATACTTTCCCTGGATGCCTTGGCTGAGAGAAGATGTAAAGACTATTGGTTGATAACCGAAAGAATCTTACCTGATTTGGTCTCCAGAATCCTTTGACTGGAAAGTGACCCATGAGAAGTCAAGCCATGGAGAAATACAGAAGCCCTGATTCTGAATATTTGTTGGGTGGAGCCTTGGTTACTCTCTCTCATCTGCGAACACACCTGACTTCCAACATGTCTCTTCCCTTTGCCAACAATGGGCATTTGCTTATCTCCTTCAATAAAATAATTGGTTTTAATCGTAAAAAAAAAAAAATAAAAATGTTTCACAAGATATATATGACATCTATAGTCAGTTTTAGAATTATCTAGGAGAGGGACACCTGAGTGGCTCTGCGGTTGAGCATCTGCCTTCGGCACAGGTCCCAACTTACAGAAACTGCGAGTCACTAAATATTGATTTAAGCTGCTACATTTTGCGGGTAATTGGTTAAGTAGCAGTAGATAATGAATACTGTGGATAAAATATGGATGGAAAGGTAAAGATTGTAAGGGTAATAAAACCACGTGTAGGTAAATCAAGGCTGGGATAGTAAATGAAAAAGCTTTTTCTTTAAGTTGTTTTCATAGTTCAAAACAATTGTTTTCATAGATCAGTGATGCTATAAAAAGTATATGGTGACTATTGGGAGCATGACTCCTGAGTATATAACTTTAGGGTCCCGAAGTCATGAGGATGTCTAGGTCAGTACACCAGCAAGTACACAGATTACATTTTTATTGCCTACTTGTTTTGTAACTCTGGCTATTTTATTTTCTAGGCCAAGTCATAAACTCTTAAGTTCATCCATCTTTCATGTCTATGAAGATAAATTCTAAGAACAAGTATTACTATCTGATTAAAATAAATTAACAGAATAATATTAGGTTTCATCATCTTTTCTATGAAACTAATAAATGGAAGGATTGATATTTTGCTTAAACATTAACCTACTGTTACTTTTGACAATAACAACAAAGAATCAGAAAAGAATGACCGAGATGTATGGAGGCTGTCTTATTTCAACACATAATAGACAATTGATTTAAGGAATCTACTTCATTCCCCAGAGGTTTAATACCTCTCATGGTATAGAGGTTTAATACCTCTCATGGTGTAACTCTGATGATTACTTTATGCTTTGCACAACTGCTGGGTGTTTTTGTGAGTGAACAACATTTATGTTAAATATTATACAACTTTGACTTACTGGATCCACTAAACTATGCAACCCTGTTCATAAAATGTAAGCAATGACAGATTACCACATTCAAGGGACACCTGGGTGGCTCAGCGGTCGAGCGTCTGTCTTGGGCTCAGGGTGTGATCCTGGAGTCCCAGGATCGAGTCCTACATCGGGCTCCGTGCGTAGAGCCTGCTCCTCCCTCTGCCTGTGTCTCTGTCCTTCTCTCTGCGCCTCCCGTGAATAAATAAAATAAAATATTTATTTTTTTAAAATAAAATCTTTAAAAACAAAGATTATCACATTCAGCTGTATGATCAGTATAACACAATGATTGAAAAGTTTGTGCCATTAAATAATATGTTTTATTTTATTTTATTTTATTTATTTATTTATTTTTAGACATTTTCCACTATTCAATCTAGGCCACCGCAAAGACACAGAAAGCACAGGGATTTTTTTTCTTTCCCATGCTAGTGTAACTAATTGATCTTAGAAACCTTTAAGTAATAAGCAGGATAAGGCAGTTAATACTAGTCTCCCAATCACTGTGTGGTTGGCCATCTAACTGGAATCAGCGTAAAACTGAGAAGATGCTACTAGATATTAATGAGTCTTCTAGAAGAGATCTTTACTGAATAGCCATGACAAGATTTGGCTATCATTCCCTCAAGTTTTCTGGGAAAAGCCAGATCCTGGCTTCACAAGACAACCCATAGAAATGTAGCTGCCAGGATCCGAAGATGTCTGGACTCTCCCTCAGGTCACTTTGGTGCAGCAGCAGCTTCCTGTGGTGTTTCTCTAGATCTAAGCTGAAAGATCTCAAGGGAATGGTTCACTTTTAGTGAACCGTATGACTTGGGCCAGTAGGAATCCTTTATTCTCACAGGGTGCTCGATCTTAGAGTTTGTACTGCCTTTTCATTAAAGGGAGGAGAAAATAAAGTAGCAAATTCTTGGCAGCATGCAACCACTGTGGCTCTTCTGAGCCCAATTCTCATCTACATGCGGGGGTACATCCCAGATGTGCCTACCTTGTGCCCTCACTGCTATGACTAATGGAGATCTAGACTACATCTTGCTTCAGATGAACTGGTCACAAAGTCTGTGTTTAATGTGACTGACTTCTCGGCCTGTCTCCGAGAGTGGAGAGTTTGAGGAGGTTATCAGGATGATGCTACTAATGTGTAGGGGATGAAAGCAGATAGATCCAGATCCAGAGCCTTGCTCATAGTATTCCTCTTGCTTGGAATCCTACTCCAAGTACTCCAAAGTACTATAAGGGAAGCATCCTTTGGTAATGATATAGAACCGGGACTCAGACAGATGTAGTTCAAATCCAGCATTTGTCCCTTACCAGCTACATGACCTTTGGAAAATTACCAAACATCTATAGGTCTCAGTTTTCACAATTTTATTTTATTTTTTAATTTTTATTTATTTATGATAGTCACACATAAGAGAGAGAGAGAGAGAGAGAGGCAGAGACACAGGCAGAGGGAGAAGCAGGCTCCATGCACCGGGAGCCCGACGTGGGATTCGATCCCGGGTCTCCAGGATCAGGCCCTGGGCCAAAGGCAGGCGCCAAACCGCTGCGCCACCCAGGGATCCCCAGTTTTCACAATTTTAAAAGGGGAAAAATTATTCTTGCCAAATAGGACTGTTCTAAGATTCAAATTGTATATCTAGCACAATGCTGGGTGTATATTAGGCCTGCAGGGAATATTTGCTTTTATATAGCATGGGTCACCCCGTGAAACTGCTGACCATGCCTACCTCACAGCGATCGTTAGTAATTAATATATCCAGGGTGCCTGGCAGGTTACAGATCGTTTGAAAATCTGCTTTCTTATTTGCTGCCCCAGGAGGAAGGGGGGCGGAATCTAAGAAATGTGCCCATCACAGATAGAAAGTGGCAGGGTTGGGACTCAGGCACACAGTGTTGGGCTCAAAAGTCCATATTTTTACCACAATAAAGCACCGCCTTCTCAAGTTTTGTTTTACTACTCATTTGGGGCTTGTTACCCATTGCCTTATACAGTGCTGTCTTTTTATGGATCTTTCTGTTTCCCCATTGAGTTATAATAAACAGGCACTATGTTTTATGAATCCCTGTAGCCCTCACAATCCCCTGCTTTGTGCCTGCCCTGAGAAAACATTCAATAAAATTAGACGGATCTGTCAGTGGGGGCTCTTTGGTTGTAAAGAACAGAGACACATAATTCCGGCTAACCTAAGCTGGGAGGAATCTACTGAAATTCTCACACGCTCACATAATTTATGGGGAGCTGAGAAACTAAGCTGGAGACGGATTCATTCAGGCTGCCCTGGAGATGAAAGCTCGATATGGGCCTTACTTTTTTTGGGGGGCCTTACTTTTCATAAATCAAATGGGTTTAGGACCCTGCTACTTGGGGAAACATCAAATGGTAAACATTTCCAATTTCTGTTTCACTCACCCAGGGAGAGAGTATTTGAATGGTCCATTTGGGGACATGGGTGTGTCCCTTGTCTAGGGGAAGCTAGAGTCCCACCAGACCATATAGAATGGGGTAGAGTTAATTCTTCAACATGAAATTTGGCTGCTATTAGAAAGGAGAAATAGGTGCCAGGAAGCTAATCCCTCAGCCCTCCAAATCATGCAACGAGTCTACTACAATTGACTAATTGAATTATTTTTAAAAGCCTTGTTAATTGTTTTCAAGTTTGCATGGATGGGGAAAATAGAATGGAAAACAGAGGCAAAACAAGATTAAGGAATTTGCTTTAGGCCATTCAGAAGTTAAGCAATTCAGTTCAGATTCAAATCCAGATTAGGAATCTCAGATTTTTCTCACTAAGTCATTTTGCGTCTTAATAGAAAGGACTTTATATCATAACTTAATTATGAATTGAAAAATACAATATGGTCTGTTCAAAGCATATTTCACCATCTTGTTCCACTTACAAAGTACATTTAATAGCTTAATAGCAAATGGCTATAACAGAAAAGAGTATTCAGTAATTTATAGGGAAGAAATGAAAGGATAATCCTATTATAGATTTAACCATAAATAATACATCATATGGATAGCCTAAGTGCTATATATTTCTGAGTCTATTGAAAAGAAAGAGTTTTTCTCAGTATATTGAAAAATAACTTCAAAGAAACCATAAAGCTGGCATAATAATTTACTTATTTATAATTCATAACAATATGACAATTTTTTATTCATGGTGACCAGGCAAAGAAATTATATTTGCATAAATAGATTTTATATTATTAACAAACCTTTCAATAGAGATAATTAATTTAAATCTCTACTAGAGGCAGTCATTGTATCTGAGACTCTAAACTTCTATGACCTCGCTAAAGGAATTAATCTTCCTAGGGTTTTGAATGGGAAAAGAAAAATATTTTCTCCTATATCTAATGCAGAGAGAGCAAGTGGTTTCTGCTTGATGGGGAACTTAATTTCTTCAGGGAACCAAGAGGCCAGTTAATACCCTGAGCATAGTAATAAAGTCACCACCACCACCAACTAGCATCTGTTGGATGTTTAGATACACATCCTGCTAAGCATTTCAAAGAAATCATTGCATTCAGTACTTATGGTAACTGTGCTGGTTTTGAATTTTAAAACTGAACTTTAGTTAAGATTCTTTTTGTTTCCACTTCAAAAGACAGTTCTGTACAAAAACCATTTAGAGTGCTCAGAACAAAGGCAGAGACTCTGAGCTTCCTTAAAATGTGCTTTATCACATTCGACACATTTAGAGGAGAACAAAAGGAAAGAGAAGAGAAAAGGGAGGGAAGTTTATGAAACTCTACTGGCTCTTGCAGGATTTAGGGGTGCCAAAAGGAAAAGAGGTAAGCCTTTGGACATTAGAGCATGTTCATGAAGATGCTCTCTACCTTGGAGATGGTTTGTGTCAAGTTTTGAACATTCTCATTTATATATGTATGGTAACTAGAGTGATCACCCGGACATGGGGCTCTGAGTGTTAGCTGTAGGACCCTCTACCCTGGTGGACGTTCTCTTTTTCATTTATCCATAGGACGTCCCTCCCTATTCACTCTGAACTCTGGGCCTTCTGCCTTGATTGATGTTCTTGTTTAGCACTGCATATACTTCTTATTTTCCCTTGGCATTCTCTTACTTTTCACCTATAAATAATTTTTCTTAATCAGGTAAAATTAATATACGGTGTTACATTAGTTTTAGGTGTACAATATAATGATTCAACAATACTATACATCTCTCAATGCTTAAGATAAGTGTAATCTTAATCTCTTTTATCAATTTCACCCATCCTCCCCCAACTCCCAGAGCCATCATTTTGTTCTCTGTATTTGAGTCTGTTTTTTTCTTAGTTTGTCTTTTTCCTTAGTTTGTTTATATAACTAATTTTTTTTGGCTATTGGTTTTCTCTGTCACTGTTTTAAATAATTTAGAGAAGTGAATATATACATCGCCCCCAAAGGAAGAGAATACACATTCCACTAAAGAAATTATATATATACACACACACATACACACAGAGTATATATGTGTATATGTGTATTCCCCAAAGGAATAGCTGCCCATTTTGTGGATCAGGGAACTTGAGAACTTACGGTTAAGTATATGACCAAAGTACAGCTAGCAAGAATGAATTTGGAATTTGAATCCAGGTAGGGTATATCTCTGATGAAGAATATTTAAACAATGAACACTGGGGATCCCTGGATGGCTCAGTGGTTTAGCGCCATCTTCAGCCCATGGTGTGATCCTGGAGACCCGGGATCAAGTCCCATGTCGGGCTCCCCGCATGGAGCCTGCTTCTCCCTCTGCCTGTGTCTCTGCCTCCCTCTCTCTCTGTGTCTCCCATGAATAAATAAAATAAAATCTTTAAAAAAAAATAAATAAACGAGGAACACTGTATTTACTACCAAATAGTAAATGAAACATGCATGAAGAATAATGCATAGAAAAAATAGTTCCTAGAGCAATTTCTATTTTGTACTTAAAATTTACTCTCTTATTTATTAAGATATATCTTGGATTCTTAAAACCACACAAATGAATTAAAGTTATAAATTTACTTCCAGGGAATGGGTGCTTGGGGATAAGTCTGAAGTGTGTTTTGGGGGTTTAATAACTTCTCAACAAATTCTGAAAAATAACACGAAGCATGCTGTCCATTTACTTGTCAAGTCTTCATATCATTGCATGAATGGTTTTATTGTGTGATTCCCAGAAATATCTACTCAAATTGGCAGCTACAAATCATGATACATTGGAAAGCTGAGAGAACCCTCTTGATGGAAATGGTCTTTTAAAATGAAGATGTTTTGGGGAACCTGATTGGCTCAGTCAGCAGAGCATGCAACTCTTGATCTCGGTGGTGAGTTTGAGACTCTCATTGAGGGGAGAGTTTACTTAATAAAACATTTTAAAAAAAGATAAATATCTTTTTAAATATCTTTTTGACTACCACTTCAATTAAAAAAATAAAATGAAGATGTTTTATGGATGTAAATAAAAATCAAGCCTCAAACACATGGTTTTTAATTTTAGGTTATATCAATACCTCTAGGAGTTAGGCAAGTTTAGCTGTATTACTCTGATGAAGAACTTATTTTCTACTAATAGAGGCAGAAATTAGCAGATGTTTCTTTTTCTCTGAAATGAGCATGGATTTGGTATGGATAAAACAAGTAGGATTTCTGATGTCATCTGTCATCTCTGAGATCTACTACAGTAGCTTACACTGCTTATATGATTTTATTCCTTACTTTTCTCTTCAACATTATGTTGTAAACATTTCCTATATTTTTATAGTCTTTTATTTTTTATTTATTCACTTTTAAAAAGATTTTATTTATTTTTTTTCTTTTTTTTTTAATTTTTATTTATTTATGATAGTCACACAGGGAGAGAGAGAGAGAGAGAGAGGCAGAGACACAGGCAGAGGGAGAAGCAGGCTCCATGCACCAGGAGCCCGATGTGGGATTCGATCCCGGGTCTCCAGGATCGCGCCCTGGGCCAAAGGCAGGCGCCAAACCGCTGCGCCACCCAGGGATCCCTAAAAAGATTTTATTTATTGGAGAAAGATGCACAGAGAGAGAGAGAGAGAGAGAGAGAGAGAGAGAGTAAGCATGAATGGGGCTGAGAGGGAAGAGGGAGAGGAGAAGCAGGTTCCCTACTGAGTAGGGAGCCCAATGCGGGGCTTGATTCCAGGACACTGGGATTGTAACCTAAGCCAAAGGCAGATGCTTAACTGGCTGAGCCACCCAGGTACCCCTGGTATGGTCTTTTATTTATTTATCACTTATTTATTTTTATAGGGATATAATTGGCATAGTACTACATAATGATTAGATATTTGTATATACTGCGAAATGATTGTAAGTCTGGTTAGTATCCATCACACACAGTTACAGTTTTACCCCCTTGTGATGAGAACTTTTAACTTGTACTCTTTTAGCAACTTTCAAATGTACACAACAGTCACCCTGCTGTACATCGCATTCCCATGACTTATTTTATAACTAGAAGTTTGTACTTTTTAACCACCTTCATTCATTTCGTCTGCCTTTCATCCCCCACCTCTGCCAATCACTAATCCATTCTCTATATGTATGAGTTAAAATTTTTTTTAAGTGAGATTATTCAGTATTTGACTTTCTCTGTCAACTTATTTCACTTAGCATAATAGCATAATACCCTCAAGATCCATTCATACTGTCACAAATGGCAAGATCTTCTTTTTTAGGGCTGGATAATATTCCAGTGCGTGTGTGTGTGTGTGTGTGTGTGTGTAGTACGATTTTTTTTGTTAAATCCATTCACCTATTGATGGACATTTAGGTCATTTCTATGTCTTGGTTATTGTAAATAATGCTGCAGTGAGCATAGGGGCAGAAATATTTTTTTTGAGTTAGTGCTTTCATTTCCTTTGGATAAATACTGAGAAGTAAAAATTGCTGGTCATGTGGCAGTTCTATTTTTAATTTTGTGGGAAATTGCCATATTGTTTTCCACAGTGGCTGTACCAACTTATATTCCGACTAACAGTGCACATGGGTTCCTTTTTCTCTATATCTTTGCTAACCCTTGTTATTTCTTGTCTTTTTGATAATAACCATTATAACAGGAGTAAGGTGATATATCATTGTGGTTTTGATTTGCATTTCTCTGATATTCAGTAATGTTGAGTATCTTTTCATATACTCGTTGGCTTTCTGCATGTGTTCTTTGGAAAAGTGTCAATTCAGATTCTCTACCCATTCTTAAGGGAATTGCTTGCTTTTTGCTATTGAGTTATATGAGCTCTTTATATTTTAGATATTAACCCATTATCAGATATATGGTTTGCAGATATTTTCTTCCATTTGGTAGGTTGTTTTCTCATTTTGTTGATTTTTTTTTCTGTAGTTTGATGTAGTCCCAAAGGTCCCATATTTGCTTTTGTTGCCTTGTCATAGTGTTTTTAAACATTATTTTTAGTGACTGAATAGCATTGGAAAGGTGGGTATACCATTGTTAATATTATTCTATGGAAATTTAAATTGTTCTTTCCTTTTGGTTTTTCTATTACAGATAATATTGGGAAGAGCTACTTGTATGTATTTTTTCCCTCAGATTTATAATTATTTTCTTAGAATACATTCCCAGAGTAGAGCACTAAAAACTTGGCTACAGATATCTCTGAAGGAAGTCAGGTCAGGGAAAAGGAGAAAATGGCAGATACCCAATGACATTCAGTGGCTTGTGCGTCTTCCCATGTGTGACATCCCAGGGAACCACTTAAAGGATGGATGTTCCCACAATAGCAAATGGACATGTGAGCTAGTAATATGGACCCCCCACTTAAAATATCCAGGCTGGGGGTGCCTGGCTGACTCAGTTGGTGGAGCATGCAACTTTTGATCTTAGGATTGTGAGTTTGAGCCCCACATTAGGTGTAGAGATTACTTATATTTTTAAAAAAATCAATTAATTACTTAAACTTAAAAAAAAAATCCCCAGGCTGCTGTGGCAAGAGGAAAGAGAGAATAGAGAACTACTGAATTTTATTAGTGTTCAAAGAAATTCAAATTTAAACAATGAAATACAGCAATCTTCATGTTTCAAATTGGTAGACACCTAGCAAAAGTCATAGTCAATGCTTCCAAGAAAGGGCCATTCTTTTATACTGCTGCTATGTATATACATTGGCACACATTTTCTGGGCAGCAATTTGAGAATATGTGAAAAGATTCTCATGTAATAAGTCAATCATTGCAATCCAAAAAATTAATCAATGAAGCAACGCAAAGACAGATATTTATCTGAACATTATTTGTCAAAGCAAAAGTTACAAATGACCTAAATGGACCATAGCGGTACATTTTCTCTGTTTTTTTTCTCAACATTCCTAAATTTTCTTTAATAAGTATTTATTACTTTTATAGAGAGAAAAATAATAATTAGAAAATAAAAAATCACTAGGCAATTCAGGTGTTAATACAAAAGTACAACAGAATATGGGTCACTTCTGAATCACATGGCCATGATCTGAATGACTAATGTATGTCCACTGCCAAAATAAGGCAAAAACACTGTTCCTCAGGGTATTGTAGTGTTTATTTAGAAGGACATGTCATATAATAAATTTAATTTCGGTAATCACAACAAAATTAGAGAAATTTTCCACCCATCCAATTTTCTATTCACAAAATTATCCTATTTTAACAGTCTAGGACATTCAGATGCAACCAAAGAATGTTGTTTCTTAAGTAAATTCAGAAAATGTGTTTGGATCTCTATGAACTTTCTACATTTAAGGCAAATTTAAACAATGCTAGATTCTTATGAAAAAAAAGAGGAAGGAGACTGAGAGAAAGAGAATCTAACTTTATATTGCAAAGAAAGATAAAGAGGAGAGTGGCTTGCAAGGAATAGAGCTCTTTTAATATCTATATTATTATTATTATTATTAACTGGTCACAAAAATTTGTATAATTCACCCATGTTTCTCCAGTCCTTTTTTCTCTTTCCACTTTTTTCCACCACCACCACCACTGGTTCAAGTCACCATTGTCTTATTAAATCAGCTACAATAGTCTCTCAAGTGGTCTCTGTGCACCCCCTGGACACCATCATGAATTCATGCTTTGCAATGCATACAGAATGATGCTGTCAACCAACAAATGCAGTCAATTAAACTTCTTGCTTAGAATTCTTAAATGGTTCACCTGAGTCTGAAGATAAAGGCAGCATTGACCAACGTGGCTGACCTGGCCCAGCATCTCCCCACTATCTGCTTTGTTCTTTCTCCCCTTCAGCCACAGGGCTTCAGTTTCTTCAGGATCAACAGTTTCTCTCTTATTAATGGGCCTTGGCACATGCTTATTCCTCTGTCTGGAACCCTCTTCACTTTTTATTTTTTAAAGATTTACTTATTTATTTACTTATTTATTTACTTGAGAGAGAGAGCGTGAGAGAGAGAGAGCACAGAGGGAGAGGGAGAAGCAGACTCCCTTCTGAGCAAGGAGTCTGATGTAGAGCTCTATCCCAGGACCCTGGGATTATGACCTGAGCTGAAGACAAGATGCTTAGCCCACTTAGCCACCCAGGTGCTCCTTCCATTCATCTTTTAGATTTCAGTTCAGACATTTTCCCTTCTAAGCCTCCTTCAAAAAAATTTTATAGCCATGAATTTGTATTTTACTGTGTTCCCCATAGTTACAACTCTACTTTTGGGTGTAATTAATGCCTGCCTTTATAGATTTTGAGTTCCATAAGGTAATGATTGTGCTGTTCTTTCTCATTATTGTGCTTATTTTGTGTTGGTCCAGCCCTACCTCTATAGCTCACAAATTCTGTAAGTTTTTATTTATTTAAGTGATCTCTACACCCAGCATGGGGTTCAAACTCACAGCCCTGAGATCAGGAGTCACATGCCCTTCCACTTGAGTCAGCCAGGTGCCCCCATAAGCTCACTAATTCTGTGGAAAGTTAATTGATGCCAGAAACAGCCTCTTGGCATTTCATTTTCCTTATGAACAGGAAGCCTCGTTTCCTAGCCTCCTTTGTAATTGGATGTGATCACAGGACTGAGTTCTGGATAATGGAACATGAGTGGAACTGATGCGATTTATAGATTCTGAGGCTCTAGGGTATATTAATCTTACAAGATGGAAAGAGCCTGGATCCCTGCATGGCCATGTGGAAGGCCACTAACTAATATGGCTGTCCTAGACTCTAATGTAGGATATATATTAACTTTTATTGTGGTAAGCTACAGGGATTTTGGGTTTGTTTGTCAAAACAGTATTAATCTAATGAAAACAGTTACTACATATGAATTAGGATTTCCTTCAGAAAATGGGGGCAAATAATGCTTATCACATTGGGTTTTTGTGGGAATTAAAATGTGAATACATTTTGCATATGGTAGTTATTCAGTAGATATGGTCACTCTCATCATTATCATTTTATTGTAATTCTTTCCTGTTCCATGGAAAAATGCATTCCTCTGTTTCTTACTTTCATAGTGATTTTTGGTAGAAGTAGAATGCCTCCTTTTTTTTCTGTGTTCATTAGAGCTGTTACAGCATTCATAGGTTTTAAAGGATTTTATGGGTTCTCTATTGACAGGGCCTATGGAGATTTCAGTAATGGCTACAGTGATCTGATTCTTCAAATAACCTCCTGTCCCGCAAGGTGATTATTTCTTTCTTTATAGAATCTCTAAGCGAGTTCTGATTTGGTTTTTAGGGTTACAAAGGAATGCATTAATTCTTCTTGGAAACTAATCCACTGACTCCATTTGTAGTGGTATTAAGATCTGAGAGCAGAAAGAGAAAGGCCACTTTTTCTAATATTTAATAACAACTATTTGGGCTTATGCCTTTTTTCTTAATTTTCCTAGAGAATCAACTTTTTACTTTGTTCTATCAGAGAAACATTCCTCACTAGGGCTATTGAATTCTATGATTATTATATTTGGTCTCTCACGCAAACCTGAGCTGTCTGAATTTATCCACCACACTTTTTTTCTCTTCCAGAAACTGATCAACAGCTAAGAATGTGAGCAGAGTCCAAAGAGAGGAAACAAAATTCAACCTGCTGAATCTTATTAGCAGATTGTTTGTGCCTTCTGCATCTTGGAAACATCATTCCAAAGCCTATGGGGAAAGCTGCTCATTGTTACAAATCCCCTGAGGGGAAGGTATGCCTATTAACATAGCAGTTTTGAGGTGTTTGCTCAGGAATTATTTCTGATTATGGATATTAGTTGCTTTTGCTGATTTGTGATTTAAAAAAATCTCACAAGTAGACAAGACTTCAAATCCTTAACATCCTTTGTCTCTAAGTCATTAAATTTAAAGTCTAGAGTTCAGGAAGAATGACTATAGATAATAGATGTTTAATTTTTTTGTTCTCTTCAGATCCTCAGGCTACCAGATTTTAATCAAGCTGCTATTTATTTTAAAAATTGGTCTAAGACATCTTGCTTCTAGTATTGTTTCCAAACTCTCCTTTGGAAGTTTTGTGATGATTTCAAGTCTTACAAATTTTTATGGGTCATGTAGTCATAAGATCAATAATGATGATGACAATTATAATTAAAAAATTTGGACTACTTTCTTTTCTATGTGTCAGGTACTGTGCAGCGGGCTTTGCATTATCTTGTTTATTTAATTTAATTAATTTATTTATTTGCATTATCTTGTTTAAAGTAAAATAACCTATACTCACTGCATCCAACTAATCCAATTACATGAATTGTCATGTGACATTTAACTGAGCCTCTCCTAACAGCTGTGTACTGGTCACCAAAAGGAAAATAGAAGGTTACAACATTGGTACAAATTCCATATGAACTGGTTCCAAAGCTAATGACTTTTTCTGATTTTATCCTTTCTTTGCTTTACTTCAGGACTTCAGGTGAAACACAAGTTTAGAGTGGTCAAGTGGCTGTTTCAAGGTCACATACCTCTAGGACTGGAGGTAGGAGACAAGTTCATTTTAGCACTTTTTTTTTTAATTTTTTGACTTCTACATACTTGTAAAAAAAATAGCATCCTAGCATGCATCCCATTTTGTAGTGTGAGTCAATTATATGTCTCACGTATCTTTTCGTGTCAGTAAATACTTTTCGCATACAAAAAAACCTTGCAATTTGAACACAATTTTTTTTTGCATTTTTACCTATCAAGCTTTCATGTTTTCAGTTAAATCTTTTAAAAACTATTTTTATTTGGAGGATACTTATCCAAATAATCCCATATTCTTGAGACCCTGAGATCTCCGAAGAAAGTGTCTAGTTCAATAAACAATATGCCAATGTGAATCACAGAGCCCAAGGACTTTGGGTGGGGGAAATACACGCTTTACTCTGTAAAAATGAAAGATTGTCTAACAATGTGCAAGAATGGTTTACAGCTATACATGTGTGTCAATTTCTATATATCGCCTCCTGCTACAAAGGGATTCTTCTAATATGAATAGTTCTCTGCCCTCTGGCCTATAGCAATACAGGTTTACTCAGAGAAGGGTTACTCCCATTTGGTCTATTTCTAGTTGATGAAGTTAAGATTTGGTCTATGCAAGAGTTTCAGTAAAATAGACTTCCCCCAGAAAGAGTCTTTAGTGTACTTTTGAGAACAACTCTTTGGTAGAAGAGCTCTTCCTTTAAAAGGTAGTCTGGGTGTTTTAAACTCATCATTTATAGAATGTGTCTTCCTGAGGTTTCAGAGAAGTTAGCAATTTTGCATTGATGAATCTGATGGAAGATTCATACCCCAAAGATGGATGGCTAGTGTGTACTTGCAAAAGAGTGGTATTACATGATCTCAGAGGCAGAAGAAGAGGAGAGTCCTAACAGTGGTCCTTATCTGGGGTGGCACTTTACATGGTAGAAGCATCAAGGTAGGTGTTGGGCGAACTCTGGGGTTATTTCAATAACTTGGGCCCCACAAGTATTTATTGCCTAGGACCAGTTCTGCATTATGTCTGGTTCTCCTATACTAGCTAGCATTATCCTACTCAAGATGCCAATGATGGCTTTTCTGCTGTATTGAAGGGTAACACGAAAATTTTGTCTATTCATAGATCTCCTTGTGATAAGAAGAATAAGGACCGATTATGCAAGTTATTAAAAGAATGTATTATGTACATTTTCATTTTCATTGTAAATGTTTTCAGTTTTCTTATTCTCTTTCAAAAAAAAGTTTTGCTGATTTTGGTGCTATGCATTTCCCACCATTTAGTGTACAATGTGTTATGGTCTTTTTATTATGAAAGTATTCAAGTTAAGATGTATTGATGACTTTATTTATAGGCTGCTGGTTTTTGTTTCCTTTTTTAAGTAGGGTCTACACCCAGCATGGAGCCCATGTGGGGCTTGACCCCATGACCCTGAGATCAAGACCTTAGCTGAGATCACGTGTCAGATGCTTAACTGACTGAGCCACTCAGGCACTCCTGTTGTATTTTCTTGAATACTAACCAAGCATAAAATTTGATGGGAGATATATTTCTGCCCCTTCCTTCTTTGAATTACTAAAATTTAAATAAAGCTCAGTCTGTTTAAAACGTGTTATTTTTGTGATCACTGACTTAATACATATTCAAATATCCTTAAAATTCTAATGTAGCAATCACTGAATTATAGTTGGCCAAATTATGGTATAAGTCAAACAACTATTTGACAGCTGCTCAAAGCAAATGGAGAATAGTTCATTGCTGAATGGTAGTTAAACAACAAGTGAAACTTGTGATCTAATGTTTTGAAGTTTAATTCAAAGCCTCCATATGCTCTGCAATTATTATTCTCCTGTCAGTTAGTGTGGTATCTTTATTTTTATACTGTCAAGGTGGGATTCAAGAATATAATTTTTATTCAGGGTCACCGAGTCACTAGAAGAGCTGAAAAGAAATCTCTGTATATTTGATTACTAATTTTGTTTCATGAAATTTTCCTTTTGGTAGGCTTTTAAAATTAGTCAATAAGCTAAAAAAAAAAAAGAATATTTGTTGAGCATCTAGGTTGAGGCCTTATAGGAAGTAGCGACATACTAAAATTGTTTTTCATATAATAACCAGTGGCAAGCTGAAGAGTGGGCAGTAATCTGGAACAATCAATGATTGACAGGCCAGACAACAGTCCATTGCCATAGTCCTACTAGACATTTCGAAGGCTAACATAAGGTACTAGCGATAAGGAAGGAGAGAAAAGGTTAGATGTGTGAGTCAGTTCTGAAATAAAACTGACGTGATTTGATGCCTTGTGAGATAAATATGGAGACTGAAATAAATGTTGAAGATAATATTGACATGTGTAGTGTGAATATACAAAGAATTTACAGTGAAAACTAAGTTCCAATTCTACACTTGGCCTCAAGTCTCCAGAATCAACCACTGTCACCACTTTTTGTGATGTCAGTTACTTATCACACACCGATTTTCTCTTTCTTCTTTATCAGAAGGGGGCTCAGCAAATATCATTTTCTCTAGCCTTCTTTTCAAATAGAAAAGGCTATGTGACTAAGTTCTGGTCAGTGACATTAAGTAGAAGTTATTAGATTGACTTTATGAGAAAGTTCTTTAAAACAGCTTTTGGTCCTCTTCCCTTTCTCCTTCATTACTATTTGGCCTGGAATGTGGATGTGATGAGTTGGGCAAAAAAGGAACCACGAGGATGGGAACCATTCACTGATGATGGTGGACCAGAAAGATGAAAGGAGGTAAGGGGTCTGATGGCTATGGAGCCACCAGCCTAGTAGTGGACTATTTACTTCCTGATAACTTTGAGGTGAAAGAGCTATAAACCTGCATCTTACTTAGAAGTTCTCTCTACAGCCAAAAAATCTTAATTGATGTAGGATTCTTTCATGAATTTCCTTTTGAACAAATTAAATATGAGGACATCCAGATGTAGATATCAGGTAGATAGTTCACACATGTTCTGAAAATTCTTTAAGTGCTGAGACAAAGTGGATGCTCAAAAAAATATTTATTTAATGGGCTAAAGAGAGAGGTCTGGAGGTGAAAGTTTTTTGAGTGATTGGCAAATGTGTGGTGGTTGAACAATAATTGCACTTAATGGAGGGAAAGCTAAGTGGTTCTGTTGGTGAAGCATCTGACTCTTGATTTCAGCTCAAGTCACCATCTCAGGGTTGTGAGATTGAGCCCTGTTTGGGGCTCCATGCTCAGTTTAAGACTTTCTCTCCCTCTCTCTCTGCCTTTCCTCTTCTACTCTCTTTCTCTCTCTAAAAATAACAACAACAACAACAACAGCAAACTCCACTTAATGGAGGTTATGTAGAGTAAAAATACAATGATAGAATGAAATATGTAAGTTTAATAAGAGATATTGAGTTTCTTGTTCTTCAGCATTATCTATCTCTCCATTTATTTAGGCCTTCCTTAAAGTCCCCAGTAAGTTTATAATTGTATCTCTACTGGTTTTCCAAATTTATTGTCAGGTTTATGCCTAAGTACGTTGTACTTTTTGTTACTATTATAAGTTAAATTTTTGAAAAAAAAAATGAAAGTTTCTAATCAGATACCAATAGCATTTTGAAAGTTATGGGAGCTTCTGTGTTGATCTTGTGTCTAACCACCTGGCTAGACTAAAATTTCTCAAGTTGATTTTCTAAATTGTTGATCATATCACTGCAAATGTTAATAGTTTCATCTCTTCCATTTTCATTTCTTTTCTCTTTCTTATTTCATGGACTAGCATCTCTAATACAATGTATTTTAGTGCAAACAGCAGCCAAACTTATTTTATTTTCTTGTTTAATTGAAATTCTAATATCTCATTATTAAGCATGATTTTCATTAAAGCTTTTTTTAAAAAAACATGCTTGATCAAGTTAGGAAATTGTCTTTTTTTTTTTTTTAATGCCAATAAGCAACACTCCCAGTCCACATCCTGGATCAGTTTCCTGTTTCCATCACTTCCAGTCATACAACACCTTTGGTATGGCTCATATTTCCTAAAATGTACCTAATTTTGTGTATCTGGGCTACAATTTCTCGCTTCAATTCTTCAAATATTTTGTTATTTCCTCACATAGATTTTGTTTTGCTCAGAGTTTTTCTAATTTTAGAGCATAGCTATCTATTATTTTATTACTGTATCTTTTATATAACATTTCTGGAAACATGATGCAGGAAGGGAAGGCTGAATGGAAGGTTTGTATTAATTTGTAAATGTTGACAACTGACAGTCTGCACGAACATAGTGAATGTAGGAATTTAATGGAGCTCTGAGGATTTATTTACTTGAACTTTTATAAGGTTTAAGAACTTGAGACATTAGTTGTTAAATACTGGCCTTCTATGTGAACTTTATGTAATATATCAACTGTTTTAAAAGCAATGTATTTTTAAGCAGTTATTGATGTAAAAATTCAATATGTGTTTTGGTAATTTTTTCTTAATCAAAAGTTGAAGCTTTAAAAAGTATATAAGATATCTTAATTATATTATTCCTTTCAAAAGAATAGTGTCTTTCAAATGGCTGATTTCTCATTTTTTCTACATTGTGGTGAATATAAGCTGAATAATAGTAATTTGTTGGAAGTTGTTGAGATTTCATTTGTGGTCTACTATTTTGTCAATTGTTGTAAATGTTCCTTTCACCAATGTTTAAAAAGAATGAGTTTTAAATCAAGTTTTTGATTGTTAATAATTTTCTCTATGTAATGATGTTTTTGTCTACTTGATATTTTGAGAGGTTAAACTCTACTGATAATAAATTTTCTCAAATTCTTCTATAAGTTCTATCAATTTTGCTATGCATATATTGAAGACATGTTATTAGGTGAACATATATTCATGATATATATTAATCTTAGGTTTGAAAATTTTATTACTGTAAATTTCCTGTATTATTTTAATTCTGTTTGATTCTAAAATGCCTATTTTTTATATTAACCTTGTTATGTTCTACCTTTCCTATTCTTTTATTTTTTAACTTTTTTGTACCAGTTTGGTTTAGTCTTATTTATAAAGAGCACTTGCCTTGGTTTTTAAAAATTCTATCTGTCAGTGTTACCCATTTATATTTATTTTGATTGCTGTTATGTTTGTAGCTACGTAAGCCATCTTATTTCATGTTTTACACTTATATGCTTTCATATTTATCTATCCTGACTTTTATTGGAATAATTAAGTTTTCCTTGTTCTTCTTTTTTCCTCTACTGTATACATATTATACTAAACATATTTTTTTTCTCAAAATATTTAGAGTAAAACCCTCAGCAAAAGATAAAAGTTCAATGTGTTTTACTTCCTTTTGTATTTCACTTCCACTTATTTTCTCTCTTCAAACTTACATTTTGATACAACTTGTACTTTTAGATACAGATTTTTTAAAAGGGATCCCTGGGTGGCGCAGCGGTTTGGCGCCTGCCTTTGGCCCAGGGCGCGATCCTGGAGACCCGGGATCGGATCCCACGTCAGGCTCCCGGTGCATGGAGCCTGCTTCTCCCTCTGCCTGTGTCTCTGCCTCTCTCTCTCTCTCTCTCTCTCTCTCTCTCTCTCTCTCTCTCTGTGTGACTATCATAAATAAATAAAAATTAATTAAAAAAATCAATGAATTTTGTTAATAATGTTTTACTCATTTTTTTCTCATCATTATTTGTTGTTTCCTATAATTTTTTAACAGATTTTATTTATTTATTCATGAGAGGCACAGAGAGAAGGCAGAGACCTAGGTATAGGGAGAAGCAGACTCCCTGCAGAGAGCCTGATGTGGGACTCAATTCCAGATCCTGGGATCATGCCCTGAGCCGAAGGCAGATGCTCAAACACTGAGCCACCCAGGCATCCCTGTATCCTATAATTCATCTTAGAGTCATTTTTCTTCTTTTTATGAAAACATTTTCTAGTAATTTTCCTAAAGACAAGTGATGAGTATTAAATAGTACTTCAATGTTTGAAAATGTCTGTGTTTTATTTTGAATAAAATAAAGCATGGAGCTCTGAGTTTATAGAAATGGTAGACTACAAAAAGACCCTAATTCTTTACTCTTTCCTGTATGGCTTGATTCAGGGCTCAAGTCACATGACTTATTTTGGCAAACAGAATGTTAGCAAATACAACACAAGCAGGGTATTGAAAAGCCCTTGTTTTACTCAAAAATGTTCAGCCATTGCCTGGAATGAACTTACCCCAGTTATCCTTATCCACATGAAGCCATTCTAGGTTAGCCCATAGCCAAGTGACCCCCATACATAAAGATGAACTTAACTGAGACCAAAAAAAAATCACAGAGGAGAGTCAGCCTAATTGGCCAATTTTCAGACTGATGGGCTAAATAAATCAGTATCGTTTACAGTGGCATTTTGTGGCAGTAGGTGACTGATAGAACAGGTGTTCTTTGCCACTTGTTACCATCTTGCATATGGCATTACTATTGAGAAGTATAATAGCTATTTGATTATTTTTCCTTTATGAATAAAAACTTTCTGGACTTTCTCTCTGCCTAGATGTTCAGAAGTTTTGCTACTATATACTATATCTATCTATACCTACATATATAGCAATAATCGCGCTTCGGATAAACCTCATTGGCTATGATACTGCCACTGCGCAAAGCTCTATACCTACATATATGAAACTAATATTTTCGGTAGATGCATTTTTGGTATGCTAATACAAAGAAAAGTGTATTAAAGAATAATGAGGTGCAGCTTGAGAAAAGGAAGTATTGTTTTTAAGTCACCACTTCAGACTCGTGGTGAGTTAGCAATCAAGATGGAATTGTAGGTCAATAGCAGTCAAGTCTACTGCTGTAATACAGGAATTCTGATACTGGCATGAAGATCCAAGGTTCACAGTATCATATGCTTATTGGCATTACATATATACCTATAGGATTGCCATTTTGGAGCTGATAAACCTTAGAAACTGAAAGCCTGCTTTTTAAAGGCTCCACCCAGAACCCCCAACTCTAACAATAGGAAGGAGTTGCTAATTTTTTTTTTAGGAGTTGCTAATATTAAGAAAAATTCTCTCCTATGCCTTTCTCAGAAGTGATTTTAAGAACAGATGTAAGGACAATATTCCCAGAAAGTAAAACAGAGCAAGTTTTTTGGTTGGCAGTCATTATTTGTAGCTGCCTTTTCTCTGCTAGGCCAGTTATTTGTTCTATATCCACATTCTGTCTTCAAAAACTTTTTTACATCTCTAAATCATTCAAAGAACCAATTACTAGAATTAATAGACTATGTGTTCCATCAAAAGGAAAACTGAATCCTAGAGGATTTAAAAATTAAGCAAAGCAAAAACAGTATCTCAATTTCTGCCTTTTACTAAAAAATTGAATTCGTGATTTTTTTCTTGCTCTTTATTTTATTGGTTTTTACATGTATATCTATATCTATCTGTTCTACTGAACTTCTAGAAGTAAGGAAAAGTAGTTGTAGTACACTACTTACCCAATAACATTTATAGCTGGTGACAATGTAAGCACTGACTATGACCCTATTGGGATGATGGGGGAGGAGATGAAGTGAAATAGATCACATCAAAGAGCCAAAAAATCATGAAAAAACTGATAAATCAGAAGTGGCATCATACACATATTTAGGAATGCAGAAAAAATTTTATAAATGACCCCAAATTTGAAAATGGTTGCCCCGGTGGGCAGTAACTGGGTATGGTATGTGGTGATAAGGAGAATTGTTCTTTTTAGATGTATCGTTTGGTAGGTGTTTGATTTTTGAAAACCATGTGCAAGCATAAAGCATTTATAACTATTTTTGAAAATAAAAAAGATATCTTTAATATTGTCTATATCTATATTATATAGATATTATGTACCTATTGTCTATGTAATGGAAAGCTATTTTCAAAGATATAACAGAGGGAATATAAAGGAACTATAAGAATAGTTCTCTGAGCCCTTTCATGAAGATGGCACCAAAAGTTGAGAAGGAAGCCCCTGCCCATCCCAAAGGCTTTGAAGGCAAAGAAAGCAATGCTGAAAGGTGTCCATGGTCACACAAAAAAGATCTGCATGTCACTTACCTAACCATAGCCCAAGACTGAGTCTCAGAAGGTAGCCCAAATATCCTTGAAAGAATGCCCCCAGGAGAAACAAGCTTGACCATTAGGCTATCATCAAGTTCCCCCTCATTACAGAGTCAGCCATGAAGAAAGCAGAAAATAACACACTTGGGTTCACTGTGGATGCCAAGGCTAACAAGCACCAGATCAAACAGGCTATAAAGATGCTCTATGACATTGATGTGGCCAAGGTCAACACCCTGATTAGGCCTGATGGGGAGAAGAAGGCATATGTTTGACTAGCTCCTGGCTATGATGCTTTGGATGTGCCAAGAAAATTGGAATCATCTAAACTGAGTCCAGCTGGCTAAATCTAAATATAAATTTTTTCACCATAAAAAAAGAATAAGTCTCTGAAATAGTTTTTTTCTTAAATGTGTATCAAAGGCCATCTTACTAACTTCATTTTATAAAGGGACATGAAGATGAAGGAAAAAGCAAATGATCATAAAACTCCAAACAGATGGAAGAAATACAATTAGAATGAAGATAGATTTTTGCTTTTATGACAGAAATACAGTTCTAAGCATATTATTATTGACATAGAATTAGCACTCCAAAGATTTTTGTTTCAGCAAAATCATTTTGTAGAAAAATTTCAATTTTATATTCTTTGATAGTAGATTACATTTTGATTTTGAGAAAAATGGAATTCAAGAGAGGAAGAAAAAGATGCAGAAGTTATAAGAAGTCCATAAAATATTGCTGATAAAATTAATGAGATATGAAATCCAATAAAGAATTACTGTTTAAGATAATCCAGTCAAGAAATGGAGAGAAGACATGAACAGACATTTCCCCCAAAGAAGACATACACATGACTAACAGACACATGAAAAAATGCTCCACATTACTTGGCGTCAGAGAAATGCAAATAAAAACCACAATGAGATATCACCTTATAACAGAATGGCTAAAATTAACAAGATAGGAAGCAACAAATGTTGGAGAGGATGTGGATAAAGAGAAACCCTCTTGTACTGTTGGTAGGAATGAAAGCTGGTGCAGCCACTCTGGAAAACGATATAGAGGTTCCTCAAGAAGTGGAAAATAGAGCTACCCTATGACCCAGCAATTGCACTACTAGGTATATATCCCAAAGAAAAACATGTAGTGATCTGAAGGTGCCCCTGCGCCCCAATATTCATAGCAATAATGCCCACAATAGCCAAGCTGTGGAAAGAGCTGAGGTATCCATCAACAGATGAATGTATAAAGAAGATGTGGTGTGTATACAATGGAATATTACTCAGCCATCAGAAGGGATGAATACTTACCATTTACATCGACATGGATGGAACTGGAGGGCATTATGATGAGTGAAATAAGTCAATCAGAAAAATACAATTATCATATGGTTTTACTCGTATGTGGAATATAAGAAACAATGCAGAGGATCACAGGGGAAGGGAGGGAAAACTGAATGGGAAGTCATCACAGAGGGAGAAAAACCATGAGAGACTCTTAACTACAGGAAACAAACTGAGGGTTGCTGGAGGGGGATGGGGTAATTGGGTGATGGGCATTAGGGAGGGCATGTGATGTGATGAAACCGGGTGTTGTATGGAACTGATGAATTATTGAACACTACATCTGAAACTAATCATGTATTATATTTTGGCTAATTGAATTTAAATTTAAAAAAAGAGAGAAAAAAAGAATTACTGTTTGGAAAAGGAATCATTGCCAAAGATCACTAGAATGAAAAGGGTGGAAAATAGAAAAGTAAATAATAAAGTGCAATGAGCCTAAAGACTGAAAAGAAAAAGAAATGGTGCTATAAATGGTTTAGAAATTCTATCGTACCTCAGAACCAAAGGCCCATTGAAAAGCTGAGGGGAACCAAAGAAAGAAATTTTTAATAAAAGCTTTTTGTAATTGTTGATATAATTTGAGTTTAGAATTATTTTACATTTTTGTCCTTTCTTTTGTGTTCCACCCTCTTCTAGTTTCTGTCTCCTTTCTTGCCTTCATCTAGATTTATTACTCTTTGTCAATCCATTGTTTCTCCTTTATTAGTTTGGATTTTAATAAAATATATATTTTATTTTGTTGAAGATTTTATTTATTTGGGAGAGTGAGAGAGAGAACACGAGCAGGGGATGGGGCAAAGGGAGAGGGGCAAACAGGCTCCACACTGAACCTGTCCCCCCTCTGCTGATCAACACGGGGCTTGACCCCAGGTCTCTGGGATCCTGACCTGGGCTGAAGGCAGATACTTAAATGATTGAGCCACCCGGGCACTCCAAAAGATACATTTTAAAATACATTTTAATGGTGATACTAACATTTCCACCAATTGAGAACAAAACTGATAATTTCAATTAGAAATACAAGTAATTTGGCAATTTATTTATATGATATCCAAATACCCTTTAAAAATTGTAGAATATGTTCAAAGTCTATACTGACTTTGGGTTATGATATATGCTTTGAAAGAAGAAAAAATCCCCAACAAAATACTAAAACCAAACCCTCAGACATAAATATTCAGTCTTTTGAAGTAATAGCAATTAAAAACCAACAATACTACTATTTCTAACTTATGTTCCTATTATCGCTCTGCAATCTTCCAGGTATTACTACTATTTATAGAGCCTAAAGTTAATGGATCTAGACAATTTTTTTATTAGAGTAAGCTTTCTATATGAACTTCTATGAGTTAATCTCTAAATAATCTGAAATAAACTATATTACATGTTACAATGATAAATTAGATGTGGAACAGTTCAATTTCTTATGAGTCTTTATATAGGTTTGATTAACTCCAACTTGATTAGAGCAGTCTGTAAAATAAAAATCTAATACCTTGAAAGGCATTCTTAAAATCTCATCCGCTCCTCTTTATGCCTGAGCTGAAGGCAGATGCTTAACCCACTGAGTCACCCAGGTGCCCCTAATATACATGTTTTTAATAAATAGTTGACTTAATAGATACTATTTACAAAAATGCTCTGAAGGACAAATTAATTGTCTCCTTATCTCATTATATATATTTGCAACTCCACTGGTATATACTCAATTTTAATATATCATTTCATTTGATTTTCTTGTTCTCTAACTTATAAAAAATCAATTCAAAGAAAAAGATAATGCAGTTCAAGATTTGGGGATGAGTAATACCCTGTTTCACTAAGTTAATATACAAAACAAAGACATCTACTTAGATTTCAGTTCCATTCTGCATTATGGTACCCTTGGGAAATTTGCTTTAAAAGTCCTGCTCCATTAGGCACTATTTTTTCTATGTGCCAATAGTTTTCATATTTGTTTTAGTCTGAAATGGACAGAGACCAAATAGAGTTATTAATATCTTTGTGAAATGTTTTTTTAAGTAAATGTTAAAGAGTAACAAATTGGTGAGTATGTGATTTCTTATCTCCATGGTAAATCAGCACTTAGAACTCAACATCACCATCCCAATACTGTTGGCACTCATAGCCATTCCCACAAAGTCTATTTCAAGTATTCTTCACATTTTGGCTTTGGTTACGTTGCAAGAATGTCACTTATGGATATAACAAAATATTTTAAGATTAGCTCTTTCCTGGCATGGCCTGCTATAGTATTTCTCCAACTAGAATCCAAGACCGCTATGATCCTCAGATATATTCTCTATAAGAATTTTTAAACTTTGTATTTTCTTTTGATGAAAATCTTCAAAAAATGTAAGTATATTTGGAGCTGTTTGTATGCCTACGTTATAACCAAATGTGGCAATTTCAGTTTTCATGTTTGATTTTGTGTTGATCATGGGATCATCTCAAATGATATTGTTTAATTTATTTAAAGATTTTATTTCTAGATAATCTCTACACCCAACATCAGCTTGAACTCACAACTGAGATCAAGAGTCCCGTACTCTTTTGACTGAGCCAGTCAGGCACCCCAAGTGATGTTTAAGTTTTGGTAAGGAGGATAGACACTTCTCATCACTGGATTCAGTGAATGTATTCTCAAGATCAAAGACTTCTCAAGTTTGAGATGTACTGGTCTGGCTATTTAGGTGAGGAAAAAGCTATTGCTTTCTGTACAGAGCAGTACTTCTTTGGGGAGAAGTCTGTGAATATATATATATGTGTATATATATATACACATATATATGTATTCAAAAAGACACTTTAATTTATTATTATTATTTTTTTAGTAGGCTCCATGCCCAACATGGTGCTTGAACTCAGGGCTTGGAGACCAAGAGTCACATGCTTTATTGACCAAGCCAGTCAGGCACCCTAATAAATATTTCATCATCATATTTTTTTGAGGGTGCTTTCTTTTCTAAAACTTTCTCAAACAAATATCTTTGTTGGGTCATGTAAAACTACCTTGATTAAAGGTGTGGATATCCACATGCAAAGAATGAAATTACAACCTTATCATACATCATATATAACAATTAACTCAGAATGGATTTAAGACTTAAACATAAGACCTGGAACTATAAATCTCCTGGAAGAAGACATAGGGGAAAAAGTTTATGACATTGGTCTTGGCAATGATTACATGGATATGATATCAAAAGCACAGGCAAAAAAAAAAAAAAAAAAAAAAGCAAAAAAAAAAAAAAAAAAAAAAAAACAAAAGCACAGGCAACAAAAGTATAAATCAGCAAGTGGGACTACATCAAACTAAAAAGTTTTTACACAGCAAAGGAATAGTCAAGAGGGTGAAAAGGCCAACCTATGGAATGGGAGGAGATATTTACAAACCATGTATATGATAGGGGGTTAATTTCTAAAATATATAAGAAACCCTTACAACTCAATAACCCGCCCCATAACCTGATTAGAAATCGGGCTTAAAACTTGAATAGATATTTCTTCAAAGAATACATATACATGTGAATAGGTATATGAAAAAAATGCTCAGTCTTAATTGTCAGGGAAATTGAAACCAAAACCAAAACAAGATATCTGTCAGGATGGCTATTATAAAAACAAAAAGACAACCAGTGTTGGTAAGAATGTGGAGCAAAAGGAATCCTTGCACACTGTTGGTGGAAGTGTACATGCTACATCCAATATGGAAAACAGTATGGAATTTCCTCAGAAAATTAAAAAAAATAAAACTATTATATAATCTAGCAATCCTACTTCTGGGTATTTAAAAGAATTAAAATCAAGGTCTTGAAGAGATAATAAACTCCCATGTTCATTGTGACACTATTAACAATAGCCAAGATGTGGAAACAACCTAAATGTACATCGACTGATGAATGGATAAAGAAAATGTGGTACATACACACAATGGAACTATTTAGCCTTAAAAAAGAGGGAAATTTTAAAATATGTGACAACCTGGATGAATCTTGAGGATATTATGCTAAGTAAACCAGCCAGTCATAGAAAGACAAATACTACATGATTTGACTTATATGGGGTATCTGAAATAGTCAAATTTATGGAGTCAAAGAATGGAATGATGGTTCTAGGGGCTGGGGAAATGAGGAAATGGAGAACTGCTCATCAGTGAGCATAAAGTTTCAGTTAAGCAAGCTATATAAGCTCTAGAGATATGATGTACAACACTGTACTTGTAACCAACAGTACATATTGTGCACTTAAACATTTATGGAGATGGCAGATGTCATGCTAAATATTCTTTCTACAATAAAATAAAATGAAAAAAAGATAAAAAATCCAAACCCCCAAATTCTGAGTCTCTGTTCTCAGTTTACGCTATTCCTCTCAACTTGTTATGTCTTCTTCCTTCAAAAATCTACCCATGATTAAGGACTACCTTTTGCTCTCACGTTTCTAAATGACTCTGAATAAAACTGATCTCTCCATCACTTCATTCTGTAATTATTTTCTTAATATCCTGAATTTCATCTCTTTTGAAAACGAAGTGCAGCCTACTAACTTGCTTGTCTCTGCTGTTAACAGTAATGATTCATGTTCCCCCTCGTGGCATAGACTTACAGATATCACAGCTGGAAAGGATTCATTAAATTATTTACTGAGGATACCTTAATAACACTTGTTTAGTCCACTGTTAAATAACTACAATTCCTATTTGAGCCCCAAGAGAGTGACAGACCCAAAGTTGGAAGCTAACCAGCAAGACCACCTGCTCATAGCTTTCTGGTGGAGCAGAACTCTTTCAAGGATATCAAGTTCCTGGGAATGAGGAGGAAGGAGGAGCCAAAACGCCTTCACTACAACACTTAACACTTATTGCCACTCTCTGATGTTGAGACAGTGAGTATAGTGTTTTTTTGGGCATAATCAAATCTAATATTCACAACCAGGGAGGTAGTTATTCTTACTATCTGAATCCATTCTGAATGATTCTAACTACTAGATCTACAATTACAGTCAGTATATGGACAGTTTTGCTTAAAACTATGAATGTGTAATGGAGAAAGGTTCAGATCAGGCTTGCCTGTGAATTGCTTTTTTTTTTCAGGGCTTTGTCTCTGCTTATTTTTCCAAACCTTAATTTAATATTCCCATGAAACTTCATCAGAGTTATTTAGGTAGTTCTTTTTCTTATTGCATTTCTGCTGATAAGGTACAAAGAGTTCATTTCTTCAAAGCAACATCACATTGGAAAACCTGATTTATTAAAACTTCTACATGATTTAGCTACAATTATCTCACTCCCAAGTTAATAGAGATTGTATATTAACCTACATTCCTTATTTGAAATATAGTCCATATTTATTGTTTTTTCCTTTTTTTATTTATTGTTTTTTTAGGACAAAATAGTGGTGTCACCTTTTGTTTTAGTTAATACAAAGCATCTCTTCCAAGATAGACTCTTCTGTCAACATAATTAATAGGCTTTTTAAAATTAAGTCTGCACATTTAGTATATATGATATGATGAGTTTGGACATAGTATTTGTGATACTATCACCACGATCATGGTAGACATGCCCAACATCTACCAAAGTTTCTTTGTGGCTCTTTGTTTTTGTTTTAGGATTCATACGCTTTCCAATTTCCTTAGAGATCATTAATGATAAATGAAGGAAAATAAATATTTTCTCATTGTTAATAGCCCTTACAATCTAGTCTATATAGTTGACAGGTACTTTCCCATTTATTTGGTTTTGTATTTTATTTGCACATGGCTATGCTATTATATATGTTAATCTAAACAATTTTTAAATTAATCAAGTGTATGGGCAGCCCGGGTGGCTCAGTGGTTTAGCGCCGCCTTCAGCCCAGGGCCTGATCCTGTAGACCCGGGATCGAGTCCCACATTGGGCTCCCTGCATGGAGCCCGCTTCTCCCTCTGCCTGTGTCTCTGCCTCTCTCTCTGTGTCTCTCATGAATAAATAAATAAAATCTTAAAAAATATATATTTTAAAATTAAGCAAGTGTTTAAAGATACTCTTTTAACTTAGATATGTAAAGGTTTCTCTGCTGAGTGTTCACTGCAGAAGAAAAATTCTATTGCCTTTTATTCTTCAAACATTTTAAAAGAATAATTTGTTTATTAAAAACAAATCATGATCCTTTTTTTCCCCCGAGGACACTTTAACAATGCTTATAATTTTTTGTCATTAAATTTCCAATCCTTTTTTATTACTTGTTAAACTATTTCTTAGTATTGTTTTCCTTTTTAAAAAATTAACGTTTTTCATCAATAAATAGTGCAATTAAACAACATGGATAGAACTAGAGAGTATAATGCTATGTAAAATAAGCTAGTCAGGAAAGACAAATACCATAATTCATTCATATGTGGAATTTAAGAAACAAACAAACAAAAATGAACAAAGTGGAAAAAAAAAAGAAGGGGAGGCAAACCAAGAAACAGACTCTTAACTATAGGGAACAAACTGGTGGTTACCAGAGGGGAGGTGGGTGGCAGAATGGGGAATATAGGTGAAGGGGATTAAGAGTATACTTACCACGATGAGCTCTGAATAATGTATGGAATCCTTGCATCACTATATTGTACACCTGAAGCTAATATAGCACTGTATATTAACTATGGAATTAAAATGAAAAACAATAAAAAATAAGTAGCACAACTAGCTAATTATATTTAAAAATTTCCATAGGTTTTACCAAATTTTTTTTATTTTTTTATTTTTTTATTTTTTAAATTTTTTTCCAAATTTTAATTCAACAAATATTTCTTGAGTATCTACTCTATGCAAGGTACTAAGCTAGGTAATGGGGACTTACTCGCATTAGTGCAAAAACCTATATTTGACATCTGGAAGTTTTTGGTGACCGTATAATTCTCTTGTTTCACATTTTGGTGGGTTGTGGTCCCTCTCTTCATATTTAAAATGGGAGTGTCTTAAAGAAAGATTTGCTTTTTTCTTTACTCTTGTCTCTCCTTTGCTTGAATGGAACATAAGTAAGTATAGTAGGTTGAATAATGGCCCCCAAAGATATTGGATCCTACCGATTGGAATGTGTAAATGTGACATTGTTCTGAAGAAGGGTCTCTGCAGATAGGAATTATGTTAATGATTCTGAAATAGGGACATTATCCTGGATTATCCAGTTGGGCCCTTAAATGCTACCACATGTATCTCCAATTAAAGAGAGGAAAACGGAGATTTGAATACACACACAGACACACACATACACACTCATGCTGAGGAGAAGAGGATGTGAAGACAGAGACAGATACTGGAGTGATGTGGCCACAAATCAAGCAATGCCAGCAACCACCAGTCACCAGAAACTGGAAGGAATACATTCTTCCCCAAAGGACCCAGAGGGAATGCCACCCTAGAGACACCTTGATTCCACCCAATGATAATGATTTTGGACCTTTGATCACCAGAAATGTAAGAGAATACATTTCTATTGTTTTAAGTCATGTAGTTTGTAGTCATTTGTTATAGTAGGCATAGGTAACTCATTCGATACAGTAGGTAAATCTCTTAATAGTAATGGGCAGGCTGTGGGGTAGCAAAGAAACAGCTTGTAGCTGTGGAGCCCAACACATCTGATTTTGTTTACTGGCCCTGCCACTTTCTAGAGTTTGCTTAAACTCCATGAGTTTCAACACCCTTGTTTGTAAAAATGAGCCTAGTAAAATCTCTCCAGGTAATTATTGTAAGTTATTGACTTGATCCTTAGCATCTAGAATTGAATAAGCATTCAATAAATCATTTTGTCATTGTCATCATTGATATTTACAACATGCTAGTGCTAAAAATCTGACTCGTACGCAGAAGTTGACACTTTGCTTCTCACTCTCAAGTTGCTAAAAATAATAAATAAATAAATAAATAAATAAATAGTAGCACAAAGGAGAGCCAGAGACCCATGTACAAATAATCTATCAAAATGACTACTGGAGCAACCTCCTCCTTGCTGAAATACTCTTTTCCATCTCTCCTTGTTAATGAAACTCTCGTGTTCAGCTAAATTAAAAAGCTAAAGGATGGACTTCATGAGTGTCAATTAGGATGAGTCCTTCTTTTGCAAATGCTAAGGCACTAGCCCAGAATAATGAGTTTGGAATAAACAAAATTTTAAAGTACCCCCTTTAAAAGTTGGAAGCAGCTCAAAGGAAACCCGGGAACAGACGGCATGAACAAAGTATGTGAAGAAAGATAATCCAGATGAACCTTGACCCTCCAGAGAGGACCAGGTTTAGGTGCCCTGAAGAAGGACCACTGCCTGAAAGACAATGTTTTTCTCCTAACTTTATTCTTTGCTCAGGAAAATACTCTTTCAAAGGATGGGTTTCTCAACAAATTCTCTTCACTTTGGAAATTATACTGCAACCTAACTCTGAATCAAATTTGAGTAATTTAAGTTAATGAATAATGGCAGCAGAAGTAAAAGTAGTATAAAAACTTGTTCCTCCACATTTTCTTCCTGTAATCTGTAAAAACTTTATTAAAGGACATAAATGTTTACCTGAATGTGGAGCTGTAATGAATTTATGCTTCTGGATGGGAAGACTCACTACTGTAAATGTCAAGTCTTTTCAAAATTATATTCAATGCAACCACAATAAAAACTTGATAGGATTTTAAGATGGAATTTAAAAAGCTAATGTTAAAGGTCATCTTTAAATGTTCAAGGCCCGTCAGGAAAATTCTGAAAAATGAAAAAGAATGAGTAGGAACTGGCCTTATTAGATCTTAAAATGTACCACGAAGTCAGAAATTTGTCTATGTGTAGACAATAGGTGAATTGAGAAAAAAATAAGAGTGTACAGAAATACATGTATGAAAAAAAAAAAAAAAAAAAGAAATACATGTATGTATATGGAGATTAGGTATGTGATAATGTTGGCATATAGTGGTGAACTATTTAGCAAATGGCATTAAAAAACTTAGCTATAGATCTGAAAAGAAATCCAAAAACAGATTATTAAAATATCATACACAAAGATGAATTCAAGACAGTGTGTATATAACAAAACTAAGAAACATATTGAAAGAAAACAGAAAAATATTTAGAAAATTTTGCTTAGAAGAACTTTCTACTAAGCAATGCACAAATCCCTGAAATAACAAAGGAAGTAAACAAAAACTCTGGTTATTTAAAATTTTTGGCAATTGATGTCAAAGACTTAACAAACAAAGTTAAAGGTGAACGATAGAGAATGTATCTGTATCATTCCCAAGAAAATGACTATCCATAAAATATAAAGTACTTCTATAAATGACTAAGAAAGCCAACAACCCATCAAAAAATGAATAATGAAGATTTTAAAACATGCATTGTATTGATGAGAATGGTCCACCAGGGAGAGAGAAAAAACTATGCATGAGAGATAGAAAGGAGATTGACCCAAGGTTTAGCCCTCTTAAAAAGGATACAGGTGATGGGTCCTACAAAATATAAGGACTAATTCTTGTTAGAGATAATGGATAGAAAGATCGAGAAGGTGAACTGAGTTTCAGGGTAAGTTTGTAGAGTTGGCGGTTAGAAGATGAAGGTGTTGCCATCTTATGGCCTTAGTTTTTGTAATGATGTAGAATAGAGGCAAAGTTATTAGTTGTGAATAGGGAAAAGGGCAGAAAGCGTAGTGGGGTGAGGAGAGGAAGAGAGCAAACATACTTGAGAAATACAGTAAGACCTCTGATAAATTCGAGAGGCCATCTGAGATTTGAGTAACGTGAAATAAAAACAGTTTGTCCAGATGCATATTTTCCCCTATTTTAAGAATCTCAAGTCTAAATAACAGAAGATAGTGGGTTCATTAAAAACTAAAGAGAATGTTCAAATGGTCTTTATTGGGGCTTCTCAGTTAGCAAACAGTTATCTGCTAGTCATTCAATGTGGAGGCTGTGTGAGGCATTAAGGAAAATAGAAAAAGGACTTTCCTTTGAGGATATTAGAATCTAAATGAGAGACGAAGCTTTTTTTTTTTTTTAAGATTTATTTATTTATTTTAGAGAGAGAGTGCATGGGTGAGTGAATGAGAAACAGCAGAGGGAGAGGGAGAGAAATCCTCAAGCAGACTCCCCGCTGATGGGGGTGTCTGATGCAGGGCTCCGTGTGAGGCTCCCTGAGGGCCTCCATCCCAGGACCTTGAGATCAAGACCTCAACCAAAATCAAGAGTCTGGTGCTTAACCAACTGAGACACCCAATGAGAGATAAAGCTTACTTGGGAAATAAGTCAACAACAAAAGAGCAGCTCAAGGATGTTCAAATAAAGGATTACTTGGACTCCTCCATAGGTGACAAGGAAAGTGAATCTGGGGGTTCACTGCACAGTCAAGATAATATTTGTGGGAAATCCTTCCTGACGTTGAGAGCCAATGGCATCCAAGAGCTGCATGTAAGAGCATACACTTGAATCTCATGGAGAAGATAAACATTTTTAAATGGCTTCATCATTTTCCAGGACTAGTTTACTCCTCACATTTATATACTGGTCAATTTACTTAGGTCAAGATTGTCTACTTACTGTATTTTTGAATAGTGTCATGTACTAATTAAATGCTCAGATTTTGGGTTAGAGAAGCCTAGTTTCAATACAAATTCAATACAAATTCCACCACTTAAGCAATCCCGTGTCAAAAATTGTGGAGGATTTGAGATTTTTCAAGCTCACAATTTAACCTGCCTCAATTTTGTGGAGATGGACATAAGACACAAGATTCTTGGACCAGAGATAAAGAACTTCATTACTCATGGCACAGCGGACCACATGAGCTTCATGTTAGTATAGGTTCTCTTTGGTCCCGAGTGCCAGGGGGCCTTCATACATACATGGAAAATTTATTGGCTTGGTTCCTTGATCTGTAAAACTGAAGATAATAACTACCTAAAGTTTTATTTAACAAACTGATGTTAAATTATTAAACACGTTAGCTAAAATTATACATTAGCAAAAATGTATGAAACTGTCCTATACTTTTTCTTAACCTCAAAATATTAGTGTAACTTCCCTCCAGAGAGAATAAAGGCCCATTCTTGAGAGACATGTTTTTTGGATTTCTATCCTCCTCTTACACATCTCTCATATTTGTCTTCACTTCTTTTGAAAAGCTTTTACATATTTGACCGTTAGAGGATTTTGTGTTCTCTGAATTTAAGTTATTTTCACTCAGAGCCTAAATTGTATATAGAACTAGAAAGAAAACTTAGGTGTAATTTTGTCCCATCTCACTATTTTATAAGGATAAGACTATTTGCTTAGATTCAATAAGTCAAAATAAGCTTTGTTTAAAAGCTTCACAATTTTTAATATCTATGTCAAATATATTTGGCATTATAAAATAATCGGAAGACTAATTAAAACACACACATACTTATATTGCCAAAATGTACAAATTCCATGAGACATAATTTATTTGCTCACTCAAATAAAATTGTGATTAAATGGGTTCCATTTTTTCAGCTAAAAATGGGGAAAATAATAAAACTTGCCATAGAGCAATATTAGTAGAGTTGACTGAGATAAGAAAAACTGTTAACTGCAAAGTTTTAAAAAATATTGTTTTTGTATTTTTAGAAATAAAATTATTGTGCAAAACAAGAAATCTAGCATCAAATGAGGCAATGAATAAGAAAGCATCTTGAAAATTGTAAATTATTATGCAAAGCTAAGTTATTATACATGAAGACATTTACAGAAACTCTGAATTTCTCCACGTTAAATAATTGGTAGGTTAAACTAGACCACAAAAACCTCATTTTTTATTTACTTTTCCCCTCTTCTTCCCTTCATTTTTTATTTACTTTTTAAAGTTTTTATTTAAAAATTTTATTTTTTAATTTACTTTATAAAAATTATGAAATGCAGCATTGTGTAAGTCATGGTTTGGTCAGAAAAACAAACATTTTTAGATCTTTCAAGCAGGAATGGATTTGAAAGAGGGAGTTATACCATACAGGAAAGGGTGGGGCAAAAAGTTAAGGAAACCTGTTGCAGAAGTATCAGAGGGGTCAAGAGTATGCCTGTTTAACTCATGATCAAATCCCATTTTGGTTGGCATGTAGTAGATGCTCCATAAATATTTGTCAAACAGAAGAGTGAAATGCTTGTAATTTGAAAGAAAACAATAAAATTAATGTTGAATCTCTTCCCTACAATGATGCTTAAACAAATTCCATATGGGGTCAAGGGTTAAGTATTTATACTTAAACCATAAAAGTATTAGAAAAAAATATAGGAGATAATTTTTCAAACAAGACACCAAAAGCAGTTATCGTAAAAGAATAGGTTGATGAGATAGCCTAGCTAAAACTTAAAACCTAGATAAAAATTTCCTAAATATCATTAAAAGTCAGATGATTGAGAAAAAGTTTTGTTAACTATGCAACAGATGGCTGATAATCTTAATAAAAAGGAAATTTTGGTATCCAACAAATAAATTGATAACATATAACTGAAAAAATAGGTCAGTGAGGAATTTTATATAAAAAGATACAGATTCAGGGCACAAATCAAGAGATGCTCAATCTTACCAAAATAATAACAAAGATATTCATTTAAAGGAAACAGTATTAAATAGAAAAGGATAAAAAGAATAATTACATTTGTTTTGGTACACTGGGAAGAGAACTAGAGTCTTCTATAACTTCTTTCTAGCAGTTTAAATTGGAATACGTTTTCTAGTATTTAAGCTAATTGAAATAGAGCACCCTTCTCAAGCTAGGCATTTATTTTTAGTATATATCAGAAAAACTATGATAAATATATAAGGTTGTGCAGTGCACAGAACCTTTTTTTAAAAATTATAAAAATTAGAAACATTCTAAATGATTATTAAAAGGGTATATTTTAATTAAGTTGTAGTATACACCTATAAAATAGAATAGTAGGCAATCACTACTATGTGGGTTGTTACTTATGCCATAGAAAAATGCTAAAAATAAGCTGTAAGCTGAAAGATGGTTGGCAAAAACATATGTCTAGTGCTATTCTATATTGCTTTTTTTTAAAAAAAGATTTTATTTATTCATGAGAGACAGAGAGAGAGAGGCAGAGACACAGGCAGAGGGAGAAGCAGGCTCCATGCCAGGAACCCAATGTGGGACTTGATCCCCGGACTCCAGGATCAGGCCCTGAGCCAAAGGCAAGCGTGTAACCACTGAGCCACCTGGGCGTCCCTCCATATTGTTTTATTTTTTTTTTAAATCTAGCCAGTTTGCCCATCTAAGCTTTATCTATCATCCATCCAAATACTGAAAAGTGATTCAATAAATGTTAAAATTTATTTTATATTGGAAAAATATTCAATAAATATTGGAAATATTCAATAAATGTTAAAAGTGATTATTTTGGGTGTTATAGCTAATTGTGCCATTTCCATATTAAAAACATTACACAATCATTACATTATATAAGCAAAAAGATAACATAATTAGACAAAACTATAACTATTTCCACTTGAAAAGGATACATGAGAGTACAGATAATACACAACTATATTTGGTAGGAAGAGCACAAAATATATGTATATACAAAAAATGATACTGAAAAATATTAGAAGTTTGTTAACGTTTACATTTTTTTGAATGTATTAATTTTGAAGTCCACTCATTATAAAAAATATCCTTGAAATTTCTCATGAGAAGGCTGACCATCAATTTCCTGTACAGTTTTGGCTTTAGTCACAAGTATGGCATAAGTAACTATTTCAGAACTCCCATTTAAAATAAATAAGCAAATTCATGGATATATAAGAGCCACAAGAAAGAAATTCTTGATTTTTTTGAACTATAAATACAGTCTATCCAGTTTTAGTTCAAGTCTTGGAAAAAACCTACACATATTTTTGTGTGTTACGTGAGTAAATTCATATCCTGGTGGACACTTGGGATGTTTATTTTTCCTAGATTTATTTATTTATATTTCTTATTTTTATTTTTTGTTTTTAGAGAGAGTGTGTGTGAGTGTCACAGGGAGGGGCAGAGGGAGAGGGAGAGAGAATCCAAGCAGGCTCCACCCACAGCACAGAGCAGAGCCCAACCTGGGGCTTGATCTCCAGACCCTGAGATCAGGATCTGAGCTGAAATCAAGAGTCAGCCACTTAACCAACTGAGCCACCCAAGCACCCCATATTTTTCCTAGATTTATAAACAAAGGTCAGCTGCCCCAAACTTAGTGGACTATAGGCCACTTTGTTTCCCGATAATATTGCCTAATAGCTCTTCTAACCCTACTCTGAATAGTGGATGATTGTTATCAGGAGTCTGCTCTCTGGAACCAATTTCAAATACTGAAATATTTGTATAGTGGTGAGCAAAAAACAAATATTTAAATCTGACAATTACTGATTGTGTGGTCTGTTTCCTTAAACTTTCTAGTCCTTTGTGTCCTCCTTCATAAAGGGCCACTTAAGAAACACTTAATAAATGTTGCTTTTATTTGATTACTTTATCAACCACATAAGCATGGTTCTGCTTAATTTGATTCAGATCTATTCCAGTTGTTAAAAGGATAGAAGAGTGCCAATAGAATACAATAATAATGAATATCTGAAAGATATAGAACAGATGAGAAATATACTATTCTAACGACATGAAAGAAAAGAAAATGTGAATTTTCCCAGATGAATTCCAGAATGCTTCCAGCTCCAGCTAAGTGTGTACAAAGGTCTGGACCACAAGCAGTCAGCATTTTAACTGAAGAATGGGGAACAGTTGTATTTGCCCCCTACCCTTAGGTCAAAGCCCACTAGTAAATTTCTCTAAAGTGGGAATTTTGATTCCAGAGATCTCAGAAAAAATGTTTCAGCCATATTGTACTGTTTAAATGTCTACAAATACACAAATGTGAATAGGCAATTTAAAAATAGTAGTTACTTAATGAAAGAGAGGCTCAGACTCAGTAAATAGAAAAAAAATGCCCATTGGAAACACAGTTAACACAGGGAAAAAAACCTTAAGATAAATAAAATAAGTATCTTTAGAGATTTGAACCATATTTTGTCCACCATAAAAGGCTGTTATGAGAAAGAAGAAACTTTCATGGAAATTAAAATTTTTTTGATTAAAAGAAGAGAAAGGACTAGACTAAAGAGAGTAGATTGAAGACTAAATCCATGAACCAGGCGATGGTTCAGAAAGCTACAACTAGAGCTGAATGCAAAAAGCCAAAGCAAGGGAGTGTTCTGGAAGATAGACCCAGAGGACTTTATGCTTATATGAGGAGATGATGAGAAAGAACAGTGTAGAGAAAGAATTCAACAAGTAATTGAAGAATAGAATAATGGCTCTGGTCTTCAGATGGAAGGGATCCTCTCAATATTAGGTAGAAAGTAGGGGTGGGGAAATAACATTCATGCCCAGAAGCAGTAAGGTGAAATGTCTGGAAGTCAAAGATAAAGAGAAAAATCTCAAGAGCTTCAAGAAAGAAAAAGCAACTTACTGATTTAAAAAAAATCAATCTAGTCACAAACAAACCAAAACAAAATCCCATAAAATATATAGCTAAGTATAAACACTTAACTCTTGAACTGATACCAAAGTTTCCCCTTTAAGCTTACAGAAATTAAGAAAATTTCTAAAAAGCAAAAATACAATGTTAAAGAAAAAGAGAACATTTAAGACAAAAATATCTGGATTATTGCAGCAAAACATGAAATGGCAGTATAGAGAAAAATAAACGCCTGCTTGATTCTTTTCTAGGCTGAAGTTATAGATGCTGATTACTTCTTGTATTGATATTTATTCCTTTTTTTTAAAAAAAGATTTTATTTGTTTATTTGAGGGAGAGAGTTTGTGCATGAATGGGGAGGGGCAGAGGGAGAGGAACTAGCAGACTCTGTGCTGAGCATGGTGCCCGACACGGGGTTTGATCCCATGACCCTGGGATCATGACCTGAGCTGAAATCAAGAGTCCGACGCTTTGACTGAGCCACCCAGGAGCCCCTGATATTTATTCTTATATTGATAATTCCTATAGATGAAGCAGTTTTGTATAAATCCAAGGGTAAGAACAGCCCAGGGAGAGAGTGTCTATGTCTATTCAGTAGAGGATCTGCTTGGAGCACCTGTAACAGTGCCTTTGCATGGTTTTACTGGGAAGTGATATTTGTTTAGTGGTTGTGAAGCTGTGGTGAGGAAATGATGGGGAACAAGAAGACATAATACTAATAATTCTTCCTCAGAACCTGTTTATTGCTTATCATTCTCTTTAAATAAAGACAAAGTAAAAGGGTCAATGATTAATCCAGTGTTAAAAAGACAAAAAAACCCATAAATGATCAAAACAAAACAGAATGGTAAAGATAAAACTTATAGGTATAACAACGGATAACAAAACTCATTGAAATTGTGTAAAATAAATTTAAAAATGCAACGCAGCTGTAATTAAGTTACCCAGGAGGTTGGGAAATAGATAGGAAAAGAAAAAGCAGCACAGTGATAATAAAAATAATTTGTAGTAATATTAAAATTAGAAGAAACATTTTTTTCTTATAGTAATCTCTGCACCCAACATGGGACTGGAACTCACGCCCCCAGATCAAGAGTCACATGCTCCACTGCCTGAGCCAGCCAGGTACCTTTAGAAGAAAGTTTTGAGGTAAAGGGGTTATGTGGCATGGTGCCATTATGTTAATTATAATACACTGTGAACATTTTGCATTTTATTGCACTGCTTCAACATTATAGAGCATAGGTATTAGGAATATAAGGAGATAAAAACCACTTGCATTAATTTTCTATGACTGCTGTAACAATTTACCAAAAATTTAATGGGTTTACAACTCCACAAATGTATTATCAAAATGGTTCTCTGCTTTAGAAGTCTAAATTAGGCTTTATTGAGCTAAAATCAAGGTGTCAGTAGGGCTGCATTCCTTTTTGAAGTTTCTAGGAGAGAACCTATGTCCTTGCCTTTTCTGGGTTTTAGAGTCTCTCATACTTCTTGGCTCATGACACTCTTCTACCATCTTCCACTCTTGATTTTTTAAGAAAAGATTTATTTATTTATTTATTTATTTATTTATTTATTTATTTATTTATTTATTTATTTAAATTTTCGTTTGCATTTATTCTTTGCAGAATTTACTCCCGGCCCATAAGGTTTTGTTTCTTCAGTTTCTTCTGGGATATCTTTTCCTTCTGTGCAACCTCCTCTTCTGGTTTGGGAACAATCTGCTGTTTTTCAGTAAGGATCATCTCATTGTGACAGGGAGAGCTCATATATGGGTTAACCCGGCCATGAGCCCTCTAAGTTCTACTTCCCATCTTAGGGGCTTTGTTTACCTGGATGTGCTCAATGGCCAGAGAATATACATCTCAACCCTTAAGTTCAGCATTACTCTGCATTTTTAAGCATATGCAGTAAAAATGAGCACTCTTCATGGGACACCAACCCTGTGTCCAGCCCCACTGTTTGACCTGGGCACACCTATCAGCTCCACCATTGTAGCAATGGAATGGCACACACTACTTATGCAAAGTGACATCTTTCAGATACTTGTGGCTTTTCGGATATGCATACCCTTGATGGCCTGGGCAGTTTCACGTGTGTTTTTAAAGTGAGCTAGGAAGGTTTGAACCTCTGGATTTGCATGATTCTGTAGGGTTTTCTGGGTCCAGTGAATAGCGGACCATTTTCAGAGGTTACCTAAGGCTGCTTAGGGGAAGAGGCTGTTTATTTATTTTAGAGAGAGAGTGAGAGAGCGAGCATGAGTGGGGGGAGGGGCAGGAGAGGGAGAGAGAGAATCTCAAGCAGATTCCCCTCTCAGTATGGAGCTCAACTTGAGGCTTGATACCATGACCCAACCTGAAACCAAGAGTCGGATGCTTAACAGACTGAGCCGCCCAGGCTCCCCCACTACCTTCCACTCTTAAGGGCCCTTGTGATTACACTAAATCCACCAAAATAATCCAGCATAATCTCCCTATTTTGAGGTCAGCTAATTAGCAACCTTAATTTAATTCTCCTGTGCCATATATCAATGCAGTCACAGGTTCTGGGGATTAAGATGAGGACTTCTTTGAAGAACCATTATTTTGCCTGCCATAATTCTGTTCTTAAAAATAATCAAATAAAAAATAAGTATAGTGATTTAAATAAATTTTTTAAAGTTTGATTTAAAGTATAATAAAGAAATTTGATTTGAACAGAGCATGGATATTATTTGTAAACACTCATGGAACATTTATGGGATATGACCATGTATGGGTTCACAAGGAAAATATTGATAGAAGTGATAAATGCTTATATTCTCTAAACACATAAACTTGTAAATAGAAATTAATAAATTAAGGATGGAATAAAATCTATTCCACTTGGAAATAAATCAAAACCCTTTCTAAATTATGTTTAAAGAACTAAATTAGTTATTGTTAAAGAAGATATTGAAGTTGATATTACAGATCATCTAGAAAACATGACAACAGTAAGAGTTCAAAATGTATTTAGGGAAATGTCTATAGCTTCATATGCAATTACTAGAAAACAATGAAGATGGAAAATAAAACAGCTAAATATCTACTTAAAATTGAGAAAAGTAATTATAATAGAAGGAAATAATCACAAAAAAGAAATTAATAAAACAAAATAAACACAGAAAAACAACCAAGCATGGCTCTGCATAAACACTAAAAACTGAGACAAACTATGGAACACTCTTAAAAGATTAAGTAATGAAAAACATGGAGGAGAATATAAAGGACATAATGGGACTTCCTTTTCCATGTAGATTGAGCTAGTTGCCCCAGCTTTCCTGCTTTAAATGATTAAAAATGCTGGATGAAATATATAAACCATATTCTTACAAAGCACTGAAAATCTGTCAAGATAGTAAAAATATGTCAAACCAAGATTGAAGGGAAATTGTCCTGAGGGCTTTTGCCCATTCTTGTCAACTTGAATGTTGCATCTCACAGCTTCCCAGGTAAAGCAGACACAAATAAAAGCTCGTGATTATTTTAAGTAGAAAGTCTAACAAGTGACTCTTCTCACATTAAGTTGGGACCCCAAAGAGCTACACTGTCAGAGTCGAAGGAACCAGTAGTATACCAGCACTCAAGAAACTTTGCAGTCCCTAAATTATATCACCAGAGAGGTCCAAAATAAGTCAAGCCACAAATACAAAGTGATACCAGACTAATGCACCCCCCGCCAAAACTTCCATATCTTCTCTAGGAGATATATACTTCCATTGCAGATTTCAAACTATTCCTACAAATATATACATATCCCCTTTTCTGGGACAATGTATAGCATAGAGTCAAAGGTAACAAGGAACACACACAAAAAGCATTTCAGATGAAAACTAGCAGATACTACAATCAAAAGAAAAAATCTGTAAATCTATAATAATCAGAATTACTAGATGTAGTATCTAAAAGAACAAGTATAATTTAGCCAGAGAAAAAGATATTATCTTCAGTGGATTGAAAGTGAGACAGTCAACTTCTCCATGGTGCAATGGAAGCTGGTCGACAGTAGATTATCTCCAACTTACTGAGAAGCGAAGAATTGCCAACTCTGAATTCTATACTTAGTGAAAATATTTTTCAAAAGTGAAGGTTAAAAAAATATTTTTAGATAAAAACATCTAGTCTCTCACTAGAGAAATTTCTAAAGAGGTTCATAGGTAAAAAGATCTTAGAAGGCACATGATGAAAAAAAGAGGAAACAAGTACATCAGCAAATCTAAAGGGACATTGACTTGATAAAACAAAAGTAACAATGTCTCTGGGGCTATGAATGATGCTTTGATTGCGTATAAATGGTGATGATGATGATGGTGATGGTAATGACTACTGTTCTTAGTATATACCAGGGGTTGTACTTGGTACTTCTCTGACATCAACCCAGTTGGTCACAATAACTCTTGAGGAAGGTACAACTGTCACATCCATTTTATAGATGATGAACAGAAACATAAAGAGTAAGTCACTTACCCAAAGTCATGCAACTGGTGAGTGATAAGAGTTGGGATTAGTCCAGTTTGGCACTAGAACCTATGCTTTTAACCATCCTGCTACTCATGTCATCTTGAGGAATGTACAGATAAATTACCAAACTTCATAATAATTTACCAATTTGATGGATACAACATCATTTTTTTTTTAGAGAGGGAGGGGGAAGGGGCTGAGAGAGAGAGAATCTTAAGCAGCTCTGTGCCCAGTGTGGAGCTCCACGTGGGGCTCAACCCCATAACCGTGAGATCATGAGCTGAGTTGAAATCGAGAGTCAGATGCTTAACTGATTGAGCCACTCAGGCATTCCCACAAAAACAATTTTATTTCTATAGACCCAAGACAAATAGAAAATTGTAGCAGTCACAGGGCATGAAACATTATCAAGTATTCAGGATAAATCTGTTAAAATATGTATAATACCTCATGGAAAAATTTTAAGGACTTAACAGAGATTTTAAAGGAGACCTAATAAATGGTGAAATAATTCATTTTTAAGAACTGAAGACTGTATGTTGTAAAGATGTCAGTTTATCACACATGATCTATAGTTCTATAGATCCCAAATGAATCTATAAATTCAATGTAATCTCAATCAAATCTCAATCAAAATGTCACTAATGTTTTTTTGTGAGTACATTGCCAAACTGATTCCAAAAATTACATGAAAATGCCTGAGGTAAAAAATAACTAGAGGTTAAAGAAGATCAAAGTCAGAGGATTTTAAACTTCGGATATAAAGACTTATTATAAAGCAGTAGCAATTAAGAGAGTGCAGTATTGGCAAATGGGCAAAAAAGAGTTAACATAGCAGGCCTGACTTCTACCCTTTGGTAGGTCTACTTATGAGGTTCACTCTTGGTTCCCATCTAGAGAACTTGAATTTAATATAAGAGTCACTCATTTTTCTTAACTCTTTATCATTTGTGTTGATCACCTGCTTTCCTCCTGGGAGTCTAGAATTTTAGCATATTCCAGGCAGAGAATGCCTAGGTCCCAGCCTCTAATAAAAATCTTAGGTGCTGAGTCTGTAATGAGCTTCCTCGGTGGACAGCATTTCATGGGTCATTACGAGTCCTGCTGGGGGAGGTTAGCATGTCCTCTGGGACTCTGCTGTGAGAGGACCTTTAGAAGCTTGCACTTCCTTTCCTCTGGTCTTCCCCTTCCCCTTCTAATCTTCTTCCTCTTCCCCTCCTCTTTCCTGATCATGCTCCCGTGTATGTAAAGTTCAAAATTATGCCAAACTACATTCTACTGTTTAGCTGTGCATATGTAGCAATAAATCTAAAAATAAAAGTGAAATTTAAAAGTTACCTGGGGAAAAAAAAAATAAAATAAAATAAAATAAAAGTTACCTGGGGCAGCCCGGGTGGCTCAGCGGTTTAGGGCCGCCTCCAGCTCAGGGTGTAATCCTGGAGACCTGGGATCGAGTCCCACGTCGGGCTCCCTGCAGGGAATGGAGCCTGCTTCTCCCTCTGCCTGTGTCTCTGCCTCTCTCTCTCTCTCTGCGTGTGTGTCTCTCATGAATAAATAAATAAAATCTTTAAAAAAATAAAAGTTATCTGAAGAATCAGGAGATTGGGTATCTCTCTGGGGAAAGTGGCTGGAAATGGACAGATGAGAGGATTCTTGAGGGCTGGCAATACTTCACAATTTGAGTTGTGTTTATATCAGCAACTGTTTTGTGACAATTTATTGAACTAGATATATATGTTCTATGCATTTTCTGCATGTATGTTCTGTTTTATAAGAAAACCTTAAAAATAATTTTTATGTTGTTTTGTACCAATAAATATCTATCTCAACCCGAGGAATAAGTGTTTCTTAGAAAATAAATGTCAACAATGATTCACAAAAACTGAACAGCTGAATAAGTATAAAGTAAATAATAATAGTTGCTAAAAATTTAAATCTAGCTCTCACTCTGCAAAGAACCATCAAAGTATCAAGGCAAGGGAGAATTATGGGCTTGTGACAAAAAAATATTCAAAAAATGAATATTCTAAATGTTGAAAAAATAACAGCTTCATTGAGATATAATTTATGTATCATAGAATTTACCCATTTAACATATAAAATTGAATTGTTTTTAATATATTCACAGTTGTGCAACTATAATTATAACTAATTTTAGAACATTTTCATCATCCCTAAAAGGAACCCCATACCCACTGGCAGTCACTCTTCACTTCTGCTCATGCCTCTAGTCCTAGGCAACTACTGGTCTATAGATTTGCTTATTCTATACATTTCCTATAAATAGACTCATTCAACATATGGCCTTTTATGTCTGATTTCTTACACTTTGTGTAATGCAAATACCATATGATTCCATTCATGAGTGGAGTCTAAAAAGAATAATGAATAAACAAACAAATAAAAGATAAGACCTATAAGTATAGAGAACCAATTGATGGTTGCCAGGCAGGAGGGGAATAAGAGGTTGGGCAAAATGGTTGAAGGGGAGTGGGAGATACAGATTTCCAGTTATGGGATGAACAAGTCACAGGGATAAATGCACAGCCTAAGTAATATAGTCAATGATGTTGTAATAGTGATATAACGGGACACATAGTAGCTACACTTGGGGTGAGCCTAGCATAATGTATAAATTTGTCAAATCACAAATTGTACACCTGAAACTAATATAAACATTGTGTACCACCCTTACTAAAAAAAGAAAGAAAAAATAAAGAAAACTGACCACAATGAGAAAACAGAAAATAAGGTCCATATTGTTCATAGATAATTTTTTAAAAAGATACAATGGAATAAGATAAAGAAATGTATTATAATAAGATAATGAAACATTTTACTGTCACTAGAACAATGTCAAAAAGAAGTAAACATAATAGGAAATCATCCTTAATGGCAGTTGTTTCTTTTTAAAGATTCATCCCTCTTGTCTCAGTACTTCATTCCATTTTTGGCGGAATGATATTCTACTGTAGGAATATATCACATTTTATATATCCATTCATCTGTTGATGAACATTTGGATCGTTTCCACTTTGTGGTTATTATGAGTAATGATGCTGTAAACACCCATGTGTTACTTCTTGTGAGGACACAATGTTTTCATTTCTCTTGAGTATATAACTAGGAATAAAACTTCTGAGTCATATGGTCATTCTACCTTTAACCAGATGAGCGAGTGCCAGGCTCTCTTCCAAATTGACTGCATCATTTTATATTCCCGTCAGCAGTGTATGAGGGTTCCAATATTTTATACCTTTTGTTTTTTGAACCACACAACTGTATGAGCATATACATAGAAAAAGATGAAGAAAGGTGAGGGTAGTATGACAAGATGGGGTTGGAAAGGAAGGCTGGCTCCTGATCCTGTAGGGCTTGTAGGCCTCAGTGAAGTGTTGAGTTTTATTGTGATTTCAGGGAGCAGCTCTTGGAGGCTTTTAAGCAAGGAACGAACATGAACTGATTTGTATGTGCATGTATATGTGTGTGTTTTCCTAGTTTTTATGTTTGCTCTCTGAGTAATAATTCATAGGGTTCTCCTTTCCCTACAACAGTAACTACTATTTTATTCCCTTATGCGTTGGTTCAGGTTTTTGGAGACCATAGTACAAGATAGATTCTTAATTCTTAAAATACACTTCTTATTGTGAAAATAAATATAATAATATTACGACTCCATACAGCCATTTCTTATCTCTTCTACAAGACGGTGATAGTTGAAGGTCAAGACTATTGTCAGAGTCGTCTTTATATTCTCTAGGGGGTATCCACCACAGTGCTTCCAATGGATTTACTCATGGAATATTAATTGCATAATAATTTGCCCATGAACATACTTAGGAGTGAAGTCTCTTGACTGGTGTATAAGCCAATTTCGCATGGAAATTTTCACTCTGAAGAGTTTCACAGAATTTATGAGGTTGATGTGTACTTATATGAAGGGAGCTGGAATTAGCAGACAAAGATATATTAGGTAATTAAGCAGGCTCTCATATCACTGACTCAGCACTGATAAATCTGCTCATTAACAGGACTGCAGTTGTTTGGCTAAGGAAAATGTTTGTATTAGTCTGGAATGTAAATTATCTGCCTCTTTGGTGATTATTTTTAATTATAATCACCATGTGTTAAGTGAAAATAAAACTACCCCTGAGATAATACTGTTAAAATCAACAGCACGATGGCCACTCTTCTATGAGAGTTTAGACATTATCCAGGAATGAGGGGACAGGTGATTTTCCTTCGAGCTTGAGCTAATCAGTACTTTGATGCTAATGATAATCACTTTAAAATACACCTCCTTCCTTTCTCTGGACCTTTTGGGTAAGACATCCAAAATAGTATTTCCAGAACTTCAGGGACTTCTACTTTCAGGAAATCAAAGTACTTTCCCTTAATATCCTTATCAGAGGAATTATGGCTATTTATTTATTTATTTATTTATTCATTATTTTTAAATTTAAATTCAATTAGCCACACATAGTACATCATTAGTCTCAGATGTAGTGTTCAACAATTTATCAGTTATGTATAACACCCACTGCTCATCACATCAAGTGCTCTCCTTAATGCCCATCACCCAGTTACCCCACCACCAAGCTACCTCCCCTGTCCAGGTGACACGTACTGGGGTTTGTGTGATTCAAGGGGCAGGTGTCATTTGCAGGAAGCCCTCCCCTGGTCTGTGGCAGAGGAGAGGGAAAAGGGTGGCCTGGTTTAGGAGCAGGAATTAAATAAAAATTTTTGGTAAAGTGGTCAGGGAAGTTCTCTCTAAAAGCAGAGGCTAAATAAAGAGACGGAACAAGTACTAGAAGCCCCATGGTCTGTGGGGAAGGAGCATCCTAGGCAGTGGGAACGGTGTGAAATTTGCTTTGGAGGGCTAAGTGCAACTATGTTGGAACCACTAGAAAGAAAACAGAGGATCTGGCTTTATGGCAGAAAGTGAGAGACATTCTTGATGTTCCTGGGCTGTGAAATCTGGCTCATCAGAGTAGAAAGACTGCTCAAGAGATGTGTTAACCAGGAGCAAAGACTGTGCCTTTGCTGGAATAGTCCTTATATCACATCTCATAGGAACCTAAAGTGTACAGATGTAGGAGCAGGTCTTGGCATACACTCAAGATAAACTCAAAGATCTAAATGTGAGACCAGAACCCATCAAAATCCTAGAGGAGAACACAGGCAACAGCCTTTGTGAACTCAGCCACTGCAACTTCTTGCAAGATAGATCTATGAAGGCAAAGGAAACAAAAGCAAAAATGAATATTGGGACTTAAGATAAAAAGCTTCTGCACAGCAAAAGAAACAGTCAAAAAAACTAAAAGACAACCTACAGAACGGGAGAAGATATCTGCAAATGACCTATCGGATAAAGGGCTAGTTTCCAAGATCTATAAAGAACTTATTAAACTCAACAGCAAAGAAACAAACAATCCAATCATGAAATGGGCAAAAGACATGAAGAGAAATCTCACAGAGGAAGACATAGACATGGCCAACACGCACATGAGAAAATGCTCTGCATCACTTGCCATCAGGGAAATACAATCAAAACCACAATGAGAAAGAAAAAAAAAAAAACCCACAATAAGATCCCACCTCACACCAGTGAGAATGGTGAAAATTAACAAGACAGTAAACAAGTGTTGGAGAGGATGTGGAGAAAGGGGAACCCTCTTGCACTGTTGGGGGGAATGTGAACTGGTGCAGCCACTCTGGAAAACTGTGTGGAGGTTCCTCAAAGAGTTAAAAATTGAACTTTCCTACAACCCAGCAATTGCACTGTTGGGGATTTACCCCAAAGATACAGATGCAATGAAACGCCAGGACACCTTCACCCCGATGTTTATAGCAGCAATGTCCACAATGGCCAAACTGTGGAAGGAGCCTCAGTGTCCATCGACAGATGAGTGGTTAAAGAAGATGTGGTTTATGTATACAATGGAATATTCCTCAGCCATTAGAAACAACAAATACCCACCATTTGCTTCGACGTGGATGGAACTGGAGGGTATTATGCTGAATGAAATAAGTCAATCGGAGAAGGACAAACATTATATGGTCTCATTCATTTGGGGAATATAAAAATTAGTGAAAGGGAATAAAGGGAAAGGAGAGAAAATGAGTGAAAATATCAGTGAGGGAGACAGACCATGAGAGACTCCTAACTCTGGGAAACGAACAAGGGGTAGTGGACGGGGGGTGGGGGTGAATGCGTGATGGGCACTGAGGGGGGCACTTGACAGGATGAGCACTGGGTATTACACTATATGTTGACAAATCGAAATCCAATAAAAAAAATAAACCAAAAAAAAAAAAAAAAAAAAGGAGCAGGTCTTGGTGTACATCTGCCAGGGAACAGCTCAACATTTGATGAAGTTGACAGAACAAAATCCAACATCTGACACTTGACTGGAAGATATTAATTTAATGCATGGTTTCCATTTCTTACCCTGTTTCCTCTTTAAGGCTGTACTTCAGTTTTCAGAAGGCAACATATTTATATGTTAAAAATGTGCAAATGTTTCTAGAACACCTTCACAGACTGACTCATCTCTCACTCCCAATTCTTTTCCTCAATCGTTCCACATCAGTTGAGTTGCTGGGAATTATGGCCTATCAGATGTCTTTCAAACATGAATTTTTATCAAGTATGTTTTTTGTAATTCATATCCAAGGTTCTCCATCCAATATTCTGAAAATTCTCTCCATGTTTCAACTCCTTAGCTTGAGAAATCACTGGTTGAAGGTGTTCTGCTCTCTTGGGTTTTCTTTGGTGTATCTACTTGAACGGAGTGGTCCAATTTACTCACATGGGCTACTTCTGATACGTTACACACAATTTCCATTACTAGATGGGATTTAAAACCTTGACAGTTTAGTCTTTTGTTTCCCATTGTCCACTGGAAGTGACAAAACTTTTGATCAAAAACAGAAACCACCAGGTTGACTGGCTCCCCAGAGAGAAGTTATTTCAGAGGAAATAAAGTATAATTACAGGAACAGGTATTTGCTGAACAGTCGCCATGAGCTGGGGATGGAACAGTGAACACAATACTCAAAATCCTGCTGTCATAGGTCTTTCATCTACTTTAATCTCATTGGAGGCAGAGGTGAGAACAGCTTTAACAGGACAGTGGGAGGTGATCTTGAAAGGTAACTTGGTTTATTCTCTGGTTTCTAGGAACATAGGAACTTTAGAGTTGGAATATCATCTGTCTACTTGCTGTTCAAAAAAATTATAAAGGTCCTCTGGGTTTGGATGCTTAGATTGCTGAGGTTTTATACCTTAGTTCTTTTTCTCCTAAAGTAGTATGAAGTACTTTAATTTAAAAAAAAAATTTATTTTTGGGCAGCCCAGATGGCTCAGCCGTTTAGCGCCGCCTTCAGCCCAGGGCGTGATCCTGGCGACCTGGGGTCGAGTCCCACATCGGGTTCCCTGCATGGAGCCTGCTTCTCTCTATGCCTCTCTTTCTCTGTGTATCTCATGAATGGATAAATAAAATCTTTTTTTAAAAAGATTTTATTTTTAAGTAATCTCTATAGCCAACATGGGGTCCAACTTAAAACCTGGAAATCGAGAGTCACACATTCCACTGACTGAGCCAGCCAGGAGCCCCTGAAGTACTTTAATCTTATTCCACTGGTTCTTTTTCAAAATGTTTTCTGTCTCCTCTTGGAAAAGATTTTCTCATTTCATTGAATATGAAATAAAGAAGTTCTCTGTATCCTCTATTTTATATAGATGTGATATTTCAAAACTACTTTTAAATTCTACTGGTACAATCTGATAAACATGAAGAAGGGTTATCAAGAATAGTAAATCAATTATTTTTAAAAGATTTTATTTATTTATTTGAGAGAGAATGCAAGAGTAAGAGTGAGAGAAAGTGCACAAGCAGGGGAAGGGGAGAGGGAGAGGGAGAGGGAGAAGTAGACTCCTCACTGAGTAGGGAGGCTGATGTGGGGCTCGATCCCAGGACCCTGAGATCATGACTTGAGCCGAAGGCAGATGCTTAACCGACAGAGCCACCCAGGAGGGCCCATAAATCAGTTTTTCTAAGTTTTACAATAAAATGAGCTGAGGGCTAATAGGTAAAACCTTTGCCAACTTGGAATAAGATGGTTGAAAGAATCAGCTTTTCTCATTTAAAAAAATCACAGCTGGAAGACTTATTTAGCATTGAAAGGTGAATAATGCTCCTTTCTTCCCAATAATTTTTGGCTAACAGTAATAAAGGCTTCTTTGAGGTACATTAATAAATACAACATACATAACAGTGACAATTATGTAAAAAGTATTTCTTTTCCCACTATTTTTCAAATAACCAGTTCCAGTTTCACCATGAAGAGTTTCTTTTCAGAGAACAGCTGGGTTCGTTAAAAAGTTCATAAGTTTTTCTCCAAGATATTCAAAAGTGCTCAATGACGTGTGCCCCCCCCGCCCCCCCACCGGTTGCTCCAATTATCAGAACAGCAGAGACCAAGGAAAGCTCTATTTTCCTCCCTCTGTTGAAAATTAATGAAATGTAACTTTTTCCATTTATTGTATTACTTTTCATTTAGTATAGAAGCATTTTTACTTTCTAGAGTGACGGGCCATTCTTTTTGAACAAATGAATCTAAATTAAGGCTTTTTGATTCCGAGAAGTGTGAAAGATAATGTTTTTGCTCCTTGTTTGGTTGTCACTATAAATGCCCTGGCTGGAAACAATACACACATTCACACACCAGTCTCTCTGAGTTATTAGTTGGAATTGCCATTTTTACATCATAATAGGACTCTATTCAAGTTCCCTATGCTTGTCAGTATTTTCCCATCTAGAAATGTCCCATGTGATACATGGCATTAAGCATTCATATAGATTGTTTATCTTGAGCTGCACTGTCTAATATACTAAGAGCCACATGTGACTATTTAATTAAAATTAAATAAATTTGGGGCACCTGGGTGACTCAGTCAGTAGGGTCTGCCTTTGGCTCAGGTCATGATCTCGGGGTCCTGGGATGGAGCTCCGAGTCACTGCTCCCTGCTTAGCAGGGAGTGTGTTTCTCCTTCTCTGTCTGCCCCTCCTCCTGCTTGTGCTCTCTTTCCCAAATAAATAAATAAAAATCTTTAAAAGAAATTAAATAAAATCAGAAATTTAGGTTCTCAGTCAAATGTTCAATAGCCACATATTGGTTGCCCTACTGCACAGCACAGGTAAGTTCTAGTCAACAGTGTTTAGAAAACAATCTGGTTTTCTTTTAAAAAACCTTATTAGCTACATTTCCTATTAAGTTTTTTTTTAACTCCAGGGTAGTTAACATACAGTGTTATATTACTTTCAGGTGTACAATTTAGTGATTCAACAATTCTGTACATCATCCAGTGCTCATCACGGAGTGTGCTCCTTTATCCTCATCACCTATTTCACCCAACCCCCTCTCACCTCCCCTTTGATAACCATTCATTCTCTAGTTAAGAGTCTGTTTCCTGGTTTTTCTTTCTCTTTTTTTTTCTTTGCTTGTTGTTTTGTTTCTTAAATCCTACATACTTTTCTTATTCCTTTAATCCTTGGGGACAGAGATACAAAATCTATTTTAAAAATACATTAATAAAATTACTAATGTATTTATAATAATCTAAATTACACAAGCTCTATCTGGTCATTACCTGCTCAATTGTAACTATATGTTGAGAAGGTCATGTTGAGTGATTTGAGTCAATATTAACTTTCCAACAATAGAATCAATAGAGATGGTTATCAGCAATACGACTGACTAGAAAAATTAATGGATCAAAGACCTCAGACTTAGGATAGTCAGGAAATTAGGTTGAAGTATTCAAAAAAGAGGGCAAGTATCATGTCACATAATCTTTATCCCCAAGAGTTAGTACACATAGGATTATATGAGAAATGCTTACTGAAATCGAAATTTAGTGCAAATAATTACCGGATCTCTCGGATCGAAATACTAGTTGTATTTGGATGACATGATTGTAGTAGGGAAAACTCACAATCTTTGTCTCTTCTCTCCATCTTCCTTCTACAGTAGACTCTTCAAATTTTAGCTGGACACATGGCCACCTTGAATAAAGATTATAATTATCAGCCTCTCTTGCAGCTAGTTGTCATCATCTAAATTTTTCCAATTATATCTAAGCAGGAGTGATATGTGCAACTGCTTTTTTCTCCTTTCCTGCTGGGTCCATCATTGAGGGTGAAGATGACCCTCAAGTACTGACAGAAACTGGAAAGAAGGAGCCTGAAGCTTTGACACTGTTAATTGTCAATTGGCTATGCTTAGGTACTTACATAAAAGATAAATATACTTCTGTCTTACTTAAGTTGTATTATTTTGAGTTTTATTTTAGTAGTTACCACAATAGAAGTATTGCAGTGGTGAATAGAATAAATACAACAGTACGACAGAACTAATCTAATAATGATCACTCTAACACTGGAGTAGCTGGGGAATAGGATGGGAAAATTGTCAGATTTACAAAATGTATCTACCCTCATTGTTCCTTGTAGATCTTATTAACTACTTTATGAAAAAGTCCTTTCACCATGTTTAGTCTCCAGTACAAATATCTCTAGTTCCTCTTCTATCAAGGTAAACAGATTCTCTTCATGATTTTTTTTTTTTTACCATTTGAAGTCACTTTTACATCTCTTAATTTTAGTTCATCTTCATCCAAGTTCTATGAGATACTGTCATTTCCTTTATATTATAAATATGGAAACTGAGACTCCCAAAATTTGAGTGACTTATAAAGTATACACAGCCAGTGAGTGGTGGGGCTGAGACCCCCACTCTGAGATGAAACCCACTGTGAGTCTAACTAACGTGTAGTTTTATTTGTGTTATCTATAGGCAAACTTATGATTGTAAATGAAAGATGTTATTTAATTGTTGGGAAAATTGGAAACTTTCTCATATGGAGATGATAGCTTCTATCCCAACAGTGATCCAGAAAAGGTTCCTTGGAACACTAGTGACTATCTTAGAAGGGATTTTTTTCAACTGTTTACAGAATGATGCACACTGTATTCCTATTCTGAAGAGTCACAGTTCACATTGTACATTAAAGGCCCTGAGATGGGGATCCCTGGGTGGCGCAGCGGTTTGGCGCCTGCCTTTGGCCCAGGGCGCGATCCTGGAAACCCGGGATCGAATCCCACGTCAGGCTCCCGGTGCATGGAGCCTGCTTCTCCCTCTGCCTCTCTCTCTCTCTCTCTCTCTCTCTCTGTGTGACTATCATAAATAAATAAATAAAAAATATTTAAAAAAAAAATAAAGGCCCTGAGAAATCCCATTGTAAGGAGGCCTTTTATTTTTATTTATAATTTTTAAAGATTTTTATTTTGTTTATTTATTTCAGAGAGAGAGAGAGAGAGAGTGCAAGTGAGTTCGGGGAGGGGCAGAGCAAAAGAAATCCTCAAGTAGACTCAATAGTGTGTAGCCCAACACAGGGCTTGATCTCAAGACCTTATGATCATGACCCAAGCTGAAATCAAGAGTTGGCCTCTTAACTGGACTCAGTTACCCAGGTGCCCCATAAGAAGGCCTTTTAAGTTTCAATTCTGATGTGCTCAAACTTATTCACTTCAGAACTCCCTTTATATATATATATATACTTTATATATTATATATAATAAATATATATAATATATATAACTCTCTCTCTCTCTCTCTCTCTCTCTCTCTATATATATATATATATATATATATATATATATATATATATATATATATATATATATATACAGGCAGCATACTCTTTGGAAGTCCTGCCTTACTGCTGGACAGTTCAGTTTCTGCTAGAGATATATAATGGTGGTCTAAAACTTGAAGGCATTTTAGAAACTGTAGCTTAATGAGTTTCTTTGACCATAAAATCATATACCCGCAAAGATGCTTGGGGACTTGAGGTATGTGGGAAGTAGACAACTCATTCATTCTTGGACTTATATGGACCCCAATTCTTGGGAAGTTCTTTTTATGGATTTGGCAATAGTAGTTACTCCTCAGGGAGGTTGTGTCTGCTATATATCCCATTCTGGATTAGTAATCTTTTCAGACTTCTCAGACTCAGGACAAGGCAAATATGTTTAAGGTTACTTGTTGGGAAAGTCTTATAATTATATGTATGTTTGTAAGACTATGAGATAGGACATTATAATAATTAGAAGATATTTTAAGTATTGTAAAGAAAAAACACCAGTTTCATATGCAGAAAAAAAAAATAAAAGACCACAAGTTCCTTCCAAAGTTTCCCCAAATGAGAAATGCTTATTGACTTGAAGTTTTATAGGTACTTGATATATATCATTTACATATTAGATCCTGTGTCACCAAAGAAGCATAAAGTTTCTTCATGTTAATGTTAGATACAGGATATGGAAGCCAACCTGGATATTAAATGAAAATAAAGACAACCAAATTATCATCATTATTTATTATTTTCATAGCTGTAATGGAAAGTACTTTGCAGTAACCATGTTTATTATGGCAGGAGACAAAAGTATGAAGTAGTCCCTGAAAAGTTTCAAATTAGGCTTAATGAAACTTTAATAAAAAAATCAATGTAAATTAAAAAACAAATAGTCCTGAATCTGAGTAAGATGACTTAGGATTTGATACTGGCAAGGATGCTCAAAAAAAGCAACTATTTTAAAAATGTAATTCTCTGCAAAATAATTTGTATATTTTCAAATAATTCTAATACAAATCTCAATAGACTTTTCTTTTGAGGTTGGAAAATCATTTCTAAAATCATCTGGAAGGGGAAGGCAGCCTGGGTGGCTCAGTGGTTTAGCGCCGCCTTCAGCCCAGGGTGTGATCCTGGAGTCCCAGGATCGAGTCCCACTTTGGGCTCCTTGCATGGAGCCTGCTTCTCCCTCTGCCTGTGTCTCTGCCTATCTCTGCCTCTCATGAATAAATAAAATCTTTTAAAAAAATCATCTGGAAGAATAAATGGATGAAAATGCCCAAGAACATTTGAGAGAGAAAATTTTTGCGTGGAAATTTTCACTACTAAATGTTAAAACAGATTATAAAACTTCAGCAATTAATGTGTACTAGTGACAAAAGAATAAGTCATAGAATGGAGAGGCAAGGAATTGACTCTAATATATTAGAGGGACTTGATACGGAGATAAAGATGGCATTTCAAGGTGGTGTGAAAGGTGAGATCATTTAATGAACAGAACAGTGGAGACAGTATCATGACTTGGAAAATGTAATATAGTAAGTTTAAGAAGTAAATGGAGTAAAATTAAGAAGCTATAAGTATGAAAGTATATTTTTCCAAGCCTAAAAACGAAAAGAATAAAACTAAAGTAAAATATTGTTAGATTTTCACTACATAATGAAATTTCAAAATTAAAAAGCAAACAAACTGTATTTAATAAACATGTGACTGACAACATTTAATATCCTTAATATAACAAAAATTCTTACAAATTATTGGGAGATTCATTCATTAAAAGAATAATAGGCAAAGAAGTGAAGAGCACATTTAAAAAAGAGGAGATACAGATAGCCAAAGTTCATGTGAATATATGTCTAAATCAGTAGTCATCAAATAAATAAAAACAAGACAATCTTAAGGCACAGCAGATAAATATTAAAGATTGTTTAAAAAGCTATTCTTGGTGAAGGTGAAATAAAATGGGAAATTCCTTTGATTGCTTATGGCAGAGTAAATTGATACAGTCTTTCTGAACGTCAGTTTGGTAATATATATCAAGAATCGAACACACATTCAAATCTCCTGATTTGTTAGTTTTACTTCAAAACAATCTATCCTAAGGATATATTTTAAAATACACATAAAGTTTATGTACAGAGGTTTTTATTGTTAAAATCTGAATATTCCCTAAAAGATCAATTATTATCTCAGAGATACTGTGCTTAAAACCACCAGCCTTGGCGGACACAAACCTGATTTGAATTTCAGTTCTTAAAAGTTCTGTGTCCTTGAGCAAGTTACTTCAGTTTTCTGAGGCTATTACTGATCTGAAAGAGGGATGCAAAAATTTGCCATTTGCAATGACATGGATGGAAATAGAGGGTATTAAGCTAAGCAAAATAAGTCAGAGAAAGACAAATATCAGATGATTTCACTCATATGTGGTATTTAAGAAACAAAACAGATGAACATGGGAGAAGGGAAAGAAAATAAAAGAAGATGAAATCAGAGAGGGAGACAAACCGTAAGAGACTCTTCAATGTAAGAAACAAACTGAGGGTTGCTGGAGGGGAGGAGGTGGGGGGGGATGGGGTAACTGGGTGATGGGCATTAAGGAGGACACATGGTGGAATGAGCACTGGGTGTTGCATGCAGCTGATGAATCAAGAAGTTCTACCCCAGAAACTAACAACACACTATAAGTTACCTAAATTGAATTTAAATAAAAAAATAAAAAAACCCAACAATGTCCACACTTCTTCACATGTGTGTCAAGATGGGAAATTCCTTATATCACAGTATACTTATCATCTTTGAGATTGTCTGATATCAACACATAAGAAACAAAGGAAAAAATAGATACCCTTCATCCTCAGATTCTTTAAATTGGCTATTATGCAAAACATAAACATCTAAATAAAGTACTCTCTCACATATCTATGTCATTTAGGATAAATCATGTTCTGTAGTGCTAACAAACATCCTCCAATAACCCAATGACTTATGATTATAGAAGTTCATTTGTTTTGCCCCTGCAACATGTCTGATGAGGATCAGCAGAAGTGACCTCCTCAGTAGTCATTCAGACCCCAGGGTAGAAGTAGCTGGGGGCTTCTACTCCACCAGGGCAAGGGAAGGAATAAACCACTGAACACCAGCGATGACCTACTTCCACCCATAAAGACGTATACTACTTTGTTCAAATTCATGGCCAAAGTAAGTCCTATAGTCATGGTGGCAGGGAAGTCTCTCTTGTGAGACCAAAGGAGAGAGGAATGCCACGTTGTTAAAAAGTTAGTAATGTCCAAACATGTGCCCAATAATATTACAACATCCATTCTAAAGTGAATTCTGATCCCCAGATTCACACTGGGAGAAGAGGTTATTGGAAGGAAGCAATAGATTGCTTTTGGCGGAAGTGTTACTAACTGTACTGTGGCAATCATGTCACAATAAGCGTGCATCAGATCGTGCGATTGCATGCCTCAAACTTCCACAGTGCAACATGTCAATCATAGCTTAATAAAACTAGGGGAGAAAACTCTTCAGACTTTAAAGTGATTTATTCTGTGACGTGGTAAATCAAATGTGACTATCATGCATCCCAATGTCAAAAAAAAAAAACACATTATTTGAACTGTAAATTTTTTTTAATTGTAAAAATTCATGTTATTTATTCTTCAGGAAAAGATTTCTCAAATACTAAGCTTAAGCAGCGAGAGAAAGAGGAATAAATTTGCAGGACAGAGAAGAAGATAGTAATTTTTCTTTCTGCTCTTTTGGTTTCCTTTTGGTGAGTGTCATGTTTGTCTTCTAGCTGTTTGAAGCCAGGAGATGGAGCCAAGTAGCTGAAGACATTCTAGCACCCAGTTTCTCAGGGTGTTTCTGAGTGAACTCTTCCCATTACTCAAGAAGTAGCATTTAATTTGCAAACTTGCAAGGAAAAAATAAGTTTTACTGCAATGTCTCATTCTCTCTACAAATAGTTTATAATAGATCTAAAAGAAATATAGCTGGGCCACTATGTTCAGGAATTAAGGCTCAAGAATAGTTTATCTTTTTCACAAATACCCCTAGCCATGTGATTTTTATATCTATTTCATGTTCATTTTATTCTGCTTGGCTCCATACAGAGTGTGTATCAGTCTATGTTAAGCAGAAAGATCCTTCTGTCTAAATCGTGACAAAATCTGATATTTGAATCAAGTCTTAAATGAAGGATGGGTATCTTAGGTGCCAACAAGGGCCAGGCACGCAGAGTGATGCCTGACAGGGGCTACGTGGGAACTGTGGCCAACAGCATATACGCCTATGTGGGGGAGCGGCTTCTCGTGTCTCACCAGTCTAGCTACCAGGAAATGTAAAGCCCATACTGTCAGACTTTCTTATTGTTAAAGACAAATGCTCCCCATCACTGGCCATCAGAGAAATACAAATCAAAACCACAATGAGATCCCACCTCACACCAGTGAGAATGGGGAAAATTAACAAGGCAGGAAACAACAAGTGTTGGAGAGGATGTGGAGAAGGGGGAACCCTCTTGCACTGTTGGTGGGAATGTGAACTGGTGCAGCCACTCTGGAAAACTGTGTGGAGGTTCCTCAAAGAGTTAGAAATAGACCTGCCCTACGACCCAGCAATTGCACTGCTGGGGATTTACCCCAAAGATACAGATGCAATGAAACGCCGGGACACCTGCACCCTGATGTTTCTAGCAGCAATGGCCACAATAGCCAAACTGTGGAAGGAGCCTCGGTGTCCATCGAAAGATGAATGGATAAAGAAGATGTGGTCTATGTATGTAATGGAATATTCCTCAGCCATTAGAAATGACAAATACCCACCATCTGCTTCGACGTGGATGGAACTGGAGGGTATTATGCTGAGTGAAGTAAGTCAGTCGGAGAAGGACAAACATTATATGGTCTCATTCATTTGGGGAATATAAAGGAGAGTGAAAGGGAATAAAGGGGAAAGGAGAAAAGATGAGCGGGAAATATCAGAAAGGGAGACAGACCATGAGAGACTCCTAACTCTGGGAAACGCACAAGGGGTAGTGGAAGGGGAGGAGGGCGGGGGTGGGGGTGATGGGCACTGAGGGGGGCACTTGGCGGGATGAGCACTGGGTGTTAAGCTATATGTTGGCAAATTGAACTCCAATAAAAAATTTTTTTTAATGAATTACTAAATTAGAAAAAAAAGACAAACCAAATCCTACATTTTAATGTAAAATCTTCAGATATTTATGATTTTAAGCTATTTTTAAACTGTTACAAAAGCTCTCCAGGCTAAACAAACACCTCGAGGTTGCCAGTATATGACTTAAATAGTTTAGAGACAATTTTACATTTTTTTTCTCTTTGAATCCTAATAAGAATGCTATGAATTATTTTTTAATTGCTTTTTCATCATCATGGGTATGAGATTATCATAATTATGAGACTGAGCACAATCAAGTTAATTTGCCCAAAGTCACAGAATTACTATGTATACTTTCTGATTCCAATTCTATGTAGTGTTCTTTCACTTTTTAAGCTTTTCTAGATGTTTTCTGAATATTGAAATGGACATGGGATCAGACTTCTGGCTATTTCTGTCCTGGTCACAGTTTCTATGATTCCATGTGACTCTGAATTTGACCTGTCAGATGAAGGGCACTGTAGACCTCTTGGCTTCTATGGCCACTTCTAATTCTGAAACCCCATTGTTCCGTGTGTGTGTGTGTGTGTGTGTGTGTGTGTGTGTGTGTGTATGTAAAATCCCATGAGTCAATACAGTCCTCTAACCCCACAAGAGGTTCAGGTCACCAGATTACATTATGGCCATGATAATCTGGGATATAATGATTAATTAGTAGACACAAGGCACCATTCTTGCCCATGCTATTTGCATTTTTGGCATTCTCTTTCTTGTCTCCACACAATCTTAAAAGCTATGAGATCCGAGACCCTAAAGAAATTAATATGGTCCCTACTTTTAAAGTAAGAGTTATGAAATTGATCTTTTACTTCTTTCTGGATATATACATTTTTATGTTTAGCTTTAAATTCAATGGTTAGAGTGGAGATAAAAGCAATTCTTGCCTGGGGTTCTTTTATAATTATAAGCTCTAATTTATGACTCATATCCTTTCAATGAGTTTCTCTACTCTAATGAAATGGGATGCCATTAAATCAGTCTAAGTACTATTAGCTCTTTAGGATGATTTCAAATATAAATGCCTACTTTTACTACCTTTTGGGAAAATCTGTTGCATACTTAGTTTTCAAATAGGTCAGAAGACTTAGGAGACAGAGTTTTCTTGAACTCTTGACTTAGGATTTTCTCCACTATAGGAGAAAATAGGAGGAGTTGCCACATTTTTTCTCTAATGCTACCTTTTTGGTTACCTTCATACCTTAAGAACTCAAGAAAGGTCCATGCCATACAGAATTAAGCTTTGGAGTAACCAGAGAAGACACATTTCATTAGGAGCCGGGGTGTCACATTTGTCCGGTATACGTCCTGAACATATTGTGTATTGTCCTATCAACTCTCTCAACAACCAAGTGACATAGATATCAGTATTCCAGATTCAGAAGGGTTACCTAACTTTCCCAAGATTACATGGTTAATTAGTGGTGAAACTTGAACCAGAACTGAAGACAGGTCCAAAGCTCTTAGAGGTCTATGCTGTATCATTGTCCTCATTCTACAGGTGGCTGTATGCAACTAGTTTCACTTCCTGTCCATCTTTTTCTCTCCATTTTTGAAGAGTCACTTGGGTGCCATCATGAATGGAAATTAATTGTAATGAAAATGAAAAGATCTAAAATCCTTATAACTAGTTAGAGGTCTTTTTTAATGTACTCTGGGTAGATATTTAGAAACAATGCTATTAATTTATTGAAGCTAATTATTTAAGTTGGATACATTATTGATACCTGCATCCACCAGGGATATATAACTTAGTAAATCCATAGCAGTTGTGATAGATGAAATTACTGGCTCCAATAATTTCACCTTTCTCTGTATCTACATCCTTGTCACTGGCCTCCTAATGGGTGAGATATACATGCCTGTCCCTTGGCTTTGAGTTTGGCCAAGGGCAGGGAAGAAATTACAGTGTGCCAGTTCTACTAGGATTTAAGAGATTTCCCATGTTTTTGATTATCCTCTCATACTTTTGCCATTGTCATGAGAAAAAAGGCACAACTGACCACTGGTCCAAGAAGGATGGGAAACATGTGCAGCATAGCTACCTCTGTGGCTTCATAGACCAGCAGTGAGAAATATAGCCTCTGTAGACATTGCAGTTTGAAGCAGGGCCTCCTAGGCATGCCCAATCTGAATTTATTGAATCCCACCAACCCTCAGATCTGTGAAAATAAATACTAGCTGTTATATGCCACTGAGAATTTGAGATTGTTTTATGCCATATCATTTTATTTGTATTTTTTTATGCCATATGATTTTAGCAACAGTAGACTGATAAAGCAGTCAAGGGTCATCTACCTTCCAATTCTATTATACCATTAATCATATATATAACCTGTTCTTAACACCTAGTGGGTTCTTTTCAATATTTTAAAATCCATTCCAGGGATCCCTGCGTGGCGCAGCGGTTTGGCGCCTGCCTTTGGCCCAGGGCGCGATCCTGGAGACCCAGGATCGAATCCCACATCGGGCTCCCGGTGCATGGAGCCTGCCTCTCTCTCTGCCTATGTCTCTGCCTCTCTCTCTCTGTGTGACAATCATAAATAAATAAAAAATTAAAAAAAAAATAAAATCCATTCCAACTTATCCTTAATATTGAATAAGAATTAACAAAATAAAAGATAATAGAGGAGAAAAGCAATTGATAACTCATTCTTTAAATTTCTACTTAAATATCAGTTCTTCAAAGGGACCCTTCCCAACCCTCCAAATTATATTAGGTACCTCTTGTTAGATACCCTCACATAGAAATCAGCCCCTTTCCTTTATACCTTGTCCCTATTAGTAATTATGTAATTGATTTTAATTTCTAAAATAATATTCATCACCCTCACTGGACTGTAGTTCATGAAGGTGAGACCATATCCTTCTTATTCATCACTCTACCTTGTTAGCATCAAGCACAGTATTTGGCCAAAAGTAGGCACCCAATATATACTTGTTAGATAAATAAAAAGAAACAATTTGAGGATCTGATTATTATTGCAGCATGCTTCAAGTTGTTTTTCTGGTTAAAATCTGTTATATAGCAGTTTTCTGGCAGATTATTCTCTGTCAACATCTCTGTAAGGCTTTATATGCTAGTTATAAAACTCATACGTTCACTCTTTATAAAGAATGCCTTCAACTGCAATTTGTCCCTTGCACATTATGGTGGGCTCTCACATCACACAATGCGAGCACCTTTGAGGTTTCTTGTTCTCACTGTATAGGTTCCCCAGTGACGTTGGAATCCAGGTCACATGCAGATATGTTCATATATGAGTACAGAGAGAGCATATCATATCAGTAGGGATTCAAGATGGGTCACTGGAGAAAAATTCATTTTGGAAGTAAAAAAATGGACGATATGCATTTGAATCTCAATTCTACAACTTTCTAATTATGTTGTTAACCTGAAAAACTGGGATGATAACATCTACTCTGTAAAGTGGTTATGAGAGATGGATGAATTATGAAAAATTCTTTGAAAGCTCTAAAACATTACATGAATATTAATAATTCCAGTATCTATGTCTATTTTATAAAATACATGTTGACTATGTTGCACTGAACATTAAAGTTGCTCATAACCACTGCTAGAAATGCCCATTGTCATGCATTCAGGCTCATCGGGATGTTTTAAAATTTAGCTCCTACAATGAATAATTGCAATGGGCCATGTGATATTTTCTTTAACGGTTTCATAAATTGGGAGATTGTTAGCATCCACATCTATTGAAGGCATTCCCACAAGTTAGAGTGAGCATAATTTTTAGTTTAGAAAATATGATGGCCAAAGGTCACTGGTCACAACACAGTACCTGAAATATATTCTAAGCATTTCATCGTTAAACCATTTTACCTTGCTGAATCCATAAATCATGTTATCTCATCACTAATACCGTGTCAAATTGACTGAAAGCTGTTAATCAGTTTCAGAATTTAAAGTCTTATGAAAAATGGTGGGTTTACACGTTGAATCTAAATAGTCTTAGGAAAATTGATGGATGGAATAGATCTTTATGTCAAATACAGAGGTCTTCTCTAGCACAAACTGTTGATTCAGGTTGTTAATCCCTGCACTGCTGAGAAAAACATTATGTCTACCATTCCTGACTGGTTTTATAAATCTTTGAAATCAGTATGAAGTTTATATCTAAATTCCTCCAGGTCTCATTTAAAAGATTCTGAAGCAAATATTGCTCATGGTCGACCTGCATTGCTGCTTTATGAAGGGCATGTTTCCCACTATGATTTCTTGCAAAGGGAGCAAAGTGTTTTATTCAGGGAAACCAAGCCACATAATATCCTCATTTTTCCATTTTGTTGCCACTTAAAATGATAATAGCTGCATAGATATTAGAGTGAAACATATAGTATGGCACACAATGTAGAGGAGCTTATGCATGGACTATCCCAAATGGCTTAAGTTATTTACCTAACAAAGCAGATTGAGCTGAATTTTATATGTGGGTAGTGATGATTCAAGTAAATTAGACATTCTGTGTCTTTCAACAAGACTACATGTACTCTCAACGGGTTAAAGTACATGTAGTCTTGTTGCAATAGTGAATTGAGTTGATTTATACATCTCTGTAATATAAGAAAATGCATATCAGATATGCTTTAGTATAAATGTTAACGATCTTCAGGAGCAAACTCTGTTTTTTGCACTTTGGTGAGACACACCATGAAAAATAAGCTTCAGGAAGTCCCTACATGGTGCTTGGAACAAAGTAGGTGCTTGCTAAATGTCAGTGTTTTCCCATTGCCCATTTTCTCCTGCTTATTGAGGCTTGAATCACATAGTTTTCTTTGGTTTGGGATTGTTTGAAGTAATAGTCACTTAAGTTATATTATCATTAAAGTTCATTTTGTCTTTATAGAATCCATACAAAATTGAGGCTGAAAATTTTGCTTTATTTCATAAACACCTGATGGTCTCTCTGGAGATGATTTTATTTTATTTTCTTTTTTTAAAGATTTTATTTATTTATTCATGAGATACACAGAGAGAGGTAAAGACACAGGCAGAGGGTGAAGCAGGCTCCCCCCTAGGGAGCCCGACTTGGGACTTGATCCCAGAGCCCCAGGATCACGCCCTGAGTTGAAGGCAGATGCTCAACCACTGAGCCACTCAGGCATCTCTTGTTTTCATTTTTTACTTCTTTTTTTTTTTTTTTTCATTTTTTACTTCTGATCCTGGTAAGCATGGGCTGAGTTTACACAGTCTTCCAATACACGGAAGACATGTGAATATGAAAATCTAAAATAAACTAGGTAACTACATATAAAATTAAAAAGTACTTATGAATATATTTATCCTTTAAAGTTCCATTTTAGTCTCTTTTTACTCAAATTATAAAATCAAACTGACATTTCCACTGATGTGGTAGAGGAACTCACGGTTTTAGGATACCTCAGTGTAATATTTCCTCATTATAAACAGAACCAATTGTTTTAAAAACCTGAGTGAGAATGACTGAAACAAAGTTAAGGAATTTAATATAGTTTAAATGCGGACAGTAAAATTGGTGCTAAGTTTTGTGGCTTGCCATGTCATTGAGTAATCCGTTAAGATAAAATTATTCTTTTTCTTTTAAAGATGTTGTTTTTAAGTAATCTCAACACCCAATGTGGGGCTTGAACTCACAAACCTGAGATCAAGAATCACACACTCTGCTGACTGAGCCAGCCAGCGCTCCAAGATAAAATTATTCTCTGTGACAACAGAGAATAATAACAACCCAACTTTTAATTAAAACAACATGTGGTCTAGGGCAACTGCACATGGTTGGAAAAAAGCTATGCAACTGCACATCTTTTAAAATTTATGATCACTAATCTCAAATGGGTCAAAAAGGCTGGAATCCCTCTAATAAATTTACTATGTATTCTCAGATGATGGTTTTATATTTTCTCCTCTCTCCTTGAATCTTTTGCATGTTTTCCTCTCTCTCAGCTGATGAATTCATCTCATGCTTCACTGAGAAAGAAGTAATCAGATGAGAAATCACATCATCTTTCCAATGGCAAACATAGGAACCTACAGGGAAAAATTGTCCACACTCTTATCCAAGCTCTCACTCTACACCTGGTTCCCATCTGTCTCACCTGTATGACGTAAGTGCTCTCCCTTCATAAAATTCTTCCTCTCTTCTCTCCCATTCTCATGTCGTTCTCCAATAGCTCCACTCTCCTATTTAGCAAAACTTCCCAAAATGTGGTCTGCATTTGTTGCCTTTTTGGTGGCTTCCCATTTTCTTCTCAACACACTCCCTTTCAGGTTCCATCCTCACCCGTCCACTGAAATGATTACTGGCTACGTGGTAAACATTCCCACTTGTTCAGCAAATAGTAGCTCAAAGTTAACATGTCCAAATATATCTCTTTATTTCCCTCAGGGAAAACGTTCCTTCAATGGTGCTTTGAATTTTATTATTTATTTAGTTAGTTAGTTAGTTTTGATTTTTTTTTTGAATTTTATTTTAAATTGAAGTATGGTTTGGGGCACGTGGGTGGGTGGCTCAGTGGTTGAGCATCTGCCTTTGGCTCAGGTCATGATCCTGGGGTCCTGGGATCGAGTCCCATGTCGGGCTCCCTGCCTGGAGCCTGCTTCTCCCTCTGTCTATGTCTCTGCCTCTCTCTCTGTGTCTCTCATGAATAAATAAATAAAATAAAATAAATTATTTAACCTCCATTGCCTCAGTGGTAAAATATGGAAAATCACAATCTCTAACATACTATAATATTGTTCTCTGATAATTGAATGAGATAAATCCATGTAAAACACAAGAATTGTGCATAGTACTCACTACGTAGCAGCTATATCATAATCATCATATTATCTCCCATTTCTAACTCAATTCTGAGTCTTATCCTGACTTGACAAGTGAAGAAATTAGGGTTTGGAGATAGTGAGGTAAGACAGCTGAGTCCAGCTAGCATACTCACCGCGACCTTTCTAGCGTCTCTGCATGCCATGTCCCTCAGCGTGCAAAAGACATTTTTATAAGCTGGCCGTACCTGACTTCCCAGGATCACTTTCTTACTTTTTCCTCCAGTTTTCTCTCATTGACCCCATCACCAATGCTTTGTTCCCAGCAGACCCTCATTATCCCTGAGTATGTAATGAATTTGCTCCTTTCCACCTGCTGTTCTCTATCGCGTCCAGCTTTTGCCCATCCGTTGAGTCTTACGACCACTGTTCATGCCTTTTGCCAAGTTCTAATATCCCCCTCCTCTCTGTTGCTTCTCCACCTTCCCCTCCCACACCTCTTTAACCTATGTGAGTGTAAGACCTGTATTTGCTTGTTTGCATACCTTTCCATTTGCTAAGTTTCCCCAGGCTACAGCTTTGAGTTTGTTCTTTTTCAAACCCCTAGGACCTGGCATATGATGCTACTTACTGTGTGTTTCTTGAAGGAAAGAATAAACGAATTAATGAAAGAATGAGTATAGCATAAGACTTCACAATTGGATTTCCTTTTTTCCTTTTTTTTTTTTTTTTTCATATGCAAGTGCCTGATTTAAGCTGAGGCACCGACTTCAAAGAAGCATCTACTTCAAAGACAGCTATCTTGGCTAAAAAAACAGTGCCAGCCACACACTAGATAAAGAGCCAGCTCCTCAACCCTACCCCCAAATTTCAGGCTCCTTTGTCTTAGAGATCTTGGTTAATTTTGATAAGATCATTTGTGCCTCTTGGTTTTTTTCTCCCTGTATTTTAAATTCCAACTCATATGTTTCAAATTCACCAAAAAGCGAGCCCATGAAAGCCACCGTCTGTCCAATAAGAGCAGGTCCCTAGGTCTGCACACACTCCCTCATGCATGCCTGCTTCTCTCTTTCCCTGAGACCTTGCTGTGTGGCCCCAGGTGTGCTTATAATTCCCAGGACTTGTAAGTAATCAACGTGTCCTTTCAAAGCTTCCTGATGAAGATTCCTGAGGGCCTCTTGCTACAACATTGGTTATCAATAGGCTAAGACCAGCACAAAACAATGAATGATTGAAAACCATGTTTTTTAAAGGCATTTGAAGTTGAAAGGAGAAATGAGAGTTGGGAAGAGGAGTATTTCATCTCTCTCTAATATTTCCTGTGTGAAGTCTTCCGCTGGGCTAGGTTGTGCAGTGAGCAGATCATCAGCACAGTTGGACAGCACCAGTGTTGTGGGTTACAAGGACTATATGGCTTTTGTTTCTAAGTGATTACTTGGATGACCTCGGAAGTTGGGATAACCTAACTGGGTTGACCTCACTGTGCATTTTATTACATTTTCCAGCTGACTGCATTGGTTGCTGGGAAGCAATTGTAAAGGGCCCAGCTTACCTGTGTTGAATGCCCCACATATCCTTCAAGTAATTAGGGTCTAAAAACCTTTCCGATATTTTTGTTTGTTTTTTTTTTGCCTCAGCAGGCGTTGAAGTGTTTTCCAGCCTGGCCAACAGAAACATGCAAGAGAGGATCTTGGGCCGTGGGACCCAGGACAATTTTAAGAAGTGAAAAAAGAAAAATGTGTGAAGGGAAAAGCTATAAAGCCATGATCATGAAAGTAGCACAGGAGACATCAGACCATACAACTGAGAACGACTCAGTATTATGGAATCAAAATGCATAAAGACAAACCACATGAAGGAAATTCGAGAGGAAGTCAAATAAACAACACAAATATTTACAAAACTGAATTTCCAGAAGTGGCAAAACAAGAACAATTTAATGGGAACAGTTTATGCAAATGAGCTTGTACCCCAGTTCTGTGGTATATAAAAAGAAATTCAGAAATGTTATTACCCACTCCACCCCTTACTGCTACTCTGTTATAATAATTACTAAACAAACCAAAAAAGAAGGGATTGACATTTTATTTGTTTTCGAAGGGGGAGAGGTGTGGAGGAAAGGCAGAGGGAGAGGGAGAGAGTCTGAAGCAGGCTCCAGGCCCAGCACTCAACTCGTCTCACAACCCTGAGATCATGACCTGAGCCGAAATCAAGAGTTGGGACACTTACCCAACTGAGCCCCCCAGGAATCCCAAAGGTATTGACATTTTAAAATCCCTACTCTGTGGCCAGCAGTTGACATAAAACATCTCACTGTATCCTCCCAGCAATTTGTGAACTATATATTATCACGGCTGAGAGTGTTCAAATAATGTGTCTAAGGTCACATGGTGCAGTGGCACAGACAGTATTAATTAAAACCCAAATCTGACCTCCAATTTTATCCATTTATCTCACTGTGCTGCTTTCCAGAATAATCTCATTATAGGAACATCTCTCCTATGACCTGGTGCCACTAAATTGAATCCAAAGACAGAGTGACAGGGCTGTTCTAAGTAGTAATGTGGTTACATTGGCAGTTATGGGATATCTTTTCTTTTTCCTTACAGAAAAATTTAAAATGGAGGAAAGCATCATGCAAACTCACATGCTCACCGAGCCAGCAACTATTAACTATCATATTTGATGTACCTCATTTTTTCCTACCAAACATTACATATTAAATCTTTTTGCTTCTCTTCTACTCTCCCACTCCTGCATCCAGTTCCGTTTATAGAAAAAGATTAAATTTGGTGAATTACAGATGGCCAGCTGTTTGCTTAAAGTTCTGCTCTCCTTTTCAGAGTTTGGAGTTGTCACTGAGAAATCACTGTCCAGCCAGGGGCCCCATCTCTTCTATTTAGCTATGTTCTCATAAGTATTTCTCACCAATGGAATGGTCGAGAGTCACTTCCTGCCAAAGCTTTTAAGAAGCACATGTGTTCCCTCTACATCTCTTTTCCCTTTTGTTGGCTGGATGTAGAAGACAAGGTTGTAAAAGATGTTAGAGTTTAATTTTTTTTTTTTTTTGGATGTTACAGTTTAAAGACTGAAGGAGTCCAAAACCCTGAATCATTTTATGAAGGAATAATATGTAATGATGAGGAAAATTTACACTACACTGTTACATGAGCAAGAAATAATTAGGTTAAGCCACTGCAATTTTAGAATTATTTTGTTATAATACCCAAATTACTCATTTGAATCACTTACCTAATGACAAATTTCATATTTTAGTTTTGTTGGTATATTGCTCTAATTACTTTAATTCTATTTTATACCTGTATTTCCTTAATTATGCTATTCCAATACTTAGTTTTCTGTAGATATATTACCCGAATTACTTTAATTAATCTAGGTATTTTTCTAATTAACTTTTTATCGAATTACCTTAATAGTACAGTTTTTATTTTTTGTAGTTATTTCTCAATAAGACAGTTTTTAGGGGCCCCTGGCTGGCTTCTTTCCTAGATCATACAACTCTTGGTCTCAGGGTTGTAAGTTGGAGCCCCATGTTGACTGTAGAGATTACTTAAAATCTTTAAAAAAAAAGACAGTTCTAATTTGTGTCATTTAAAGAAACTATATATGAAAAAATATAATGTGAACATTGATCTGTGTATTATTTTTCCATAGAAGAGCAGGTTTTTGGAATTTTTCATGTTGATATATGAATGTATTTATAATAGTATATATACTACAATGTATTATAGCTATTTAACTAAAAATAGATCACTTTTCTTTTTTTTAATAATAAATTTATTTTTTATTGGTGTTCAATTTGTCAACATACAGAATAACACCCAGTAGATCACTTTTCTTAACTGCTTTATAAAATTCTGGTTTATGACTATAAGTCATACTATTTATGGTGAGCATTTAGGTTGCTTTTTCTTGCTATTTTGCTATTATATACACTGTTGCAATGAATATCTTTCTTCAGTTTTCCTGAGCATAAATGCAAGAACCACTCTAGGATACATGCTTTTACTTAGAATTACATTTTAATGTTTTATGAGATATTGCCAAATTGCTCTCCAAAATGGTTGTTCCAATTTCTATTTAAAATTTTTTTTAAAGATTTTATTTTTTTGAGAGAGAGAGAGAGTACATGCACATGAGTGGTGTGTGTGTGTGTGTGTGTGTGTGTGTGTGGTACGTGGAGAGGCAGAGGGAGAGGGAGAGAAGGAGACTCTTCACTGAGCATGGAGCCTGACTTGGGGCTCAATCTTAGGAACCTGAGATCATGAGCCAAAGCCAAAATCAAGAATCAGATGCTTAACCAATGGAACCACCCAGCATCCCTTAATTTCTATTTCTATAGCCACATCTAGTATTCCCATTTCCCTGCATCCTTGCCAACACTTCAATGTTCTTGGCAATTTGATGATGAGAAATGATATCTTGTTGTTTGAATTTTCGTTTTCCAAATGGCTGAGCATTTTGTCTGGCTATTTGGGTTTCCTCTTACAATTGTTATATAGGAGGAATGGGCTGTTCATATCTAGCCCATTTTCTGTGGCATTATTTTTCTTTTTCTAATGGATTTTTGAAGTTTAAAAAAATCTACATATGAATTTGGTTATCTCTGCTTTATGTGTCTTACTTTTGGCTTTGATTACGTCTTTGTTGAACATACATTTTAATTTTTATGTAAAATTTATCAAATATGCTTTTTCTTCTTTTTTTTTTTTGTATAAGACAATCTTCCTTAGCATCAATATTACAAACTTATTTCTATATTTTCTTCCACTGTTTAAACTTCTATACTTCACATATAGATCTTAATCTAGGTGAGGATTACCAAGATAGAGATCTGATTTTATTTTTTTCATGTAGAAAATCATCATTCCAATATCATATATTGAACAGTCTACATTTTGTCTCCGCTTTGTAATGCTATCTTTTTTTTTTAAGGATTTTATATATTTATTCATGAGAGACACACACAGAGAGAGGCAGAAACACAGGCAGAGGGAGAAGCAGGCTCCATGCAGGGAGCCCGACATGGGACTTGATCCCGGGACCCCAGGATCATGCCCTGGGTTGAAGGTGGTGCTAAACTGCTGAGCCACCCGGGGACCCATGTAATGCTATCCTTACCACTTTCTAGCTGTGTGATTTGGGCAAGTTACTTGCTGTCTCCATACAATGGGAGTAATAATAATAATATCCTCCTCACAGAGTTATTGTGAGTAATGAATTATATATCTATTACTTGGAACCATACCCAGCATATGGTAAGTGCTATGTAGTTATTGGCCATTACTGTTTTGTCATAGCAACAATCCTAATCTTTGGAATAGGAATATTTAGATAAAAAGCATATAATTTTATGGTCAGTACATACTTCTATGATATATTAGTCCAACTAAGAGCTGGTTCCTTCAAGAGCCAGTCACTTTAAACTTGCCCTGCTCATTTGAGATAAAGAAACCACATTTTGACATGGATGATATAAACTACATAATCATCTGTTGTGTACAGAAACACTATAAACATAGTAATTTCATTGAAGAAATAATGATTAAGTATTCTTTAACATGAATGAAAATGACAGTGGAGGTAATGCCAAAATGTCCAGCCTTTCAACTTCAGAAGCGTTAAGTGTTCAGAGTTAATTAAGTAATTAATTCTGAATTTGACATGGTGATGGAAATTATAGATGGGGGAACATTAGGCTTACAATGACATATGCACAATGAGCAATGGAAAAGTAATAGACACTAATCAACAGAAGTGAAAGGATGGAAGTTAAAAATATAAAACTGGAAATAGCCAAGAGCCAGAAGTAAATTGTTGCATCTCAGCAACAAGGGCAGAGGAGATTTGAACCCAGGTCTCTCTGACTTAAAAATCTGAGCTCTAACTATCTTAGATTCCTCTTATATATGGAATGTAAGAAATACATAAGACGAGGTTTCAGGAGTTAGATTTGAATTCTGTCTATGTCAGTAATAGATCTGTGACCTTGCCTAGTTTCTTTCTCACTAAATTGGGAACAATAACATCTGCTTTCTATGGCTGCTAGAATTGAGATAATGTTGGTGACGCCTCTGATGTGTCCAGGTGCCTAATCAATGCAGCTTCCTTCCTGAGAAATTATGTAGATTGTATGAGTAGGAGTTAAATTAAGCCGTCCTCAGCTTCTTTGGCATACAAATTATTTCTACAGAAAAATTAGACTTATTTACCTCTATATTTTTTTTAAGAATAAAAATTGCAGCAAAATAAAGGGTGACTCTGATTTGGAGACAGAAACAGTGGCTTTATGCTGGGCACATGGAAGCACCACACATGCATATGCGCACACACCCATCTGGTGTCCCAGATGTTGCCCCTCTAACTAATCCCAAGGTTCTGTCTCCTTATTAAAACTTGTTGCCAGATTTTAAGATGCCAGGCCTGGCAAATTCAAACTTTAGCACGTATCAAGGATTCTAGAATGGTGTCTCTGTTCCTCCCTGTTAAATAGACAGTTGCATCTTCTGGTGCAGTGCCAGCTGCAACCCTGAGACACAATGGTCAAGGTCAGAGTAAATGGATTTGGCTATACTGGGTGCCTGGTTACCAGAGCTGCTTTTAATTCTGGCAAGTGGATACTGTCTCCATCAATGGCTCCTTCATTGACCTTCATTACATGGTATATATGTTCCAATATGATTCCACCCATGGCAAATTCAACAGCACAGTCAAGGCTGAGAATGGGACACTTGTCATCAATGGAAAACCCATCTCCATCTTCCAGGAGCAAGATCCCACCAACATCAAATGGGATGATGCTGGTGCTGAGTATGTTGTGGAGTCCACTGGGTCTTCACCACCATGGAGAAGGCTGGAGCCAGGAAAATCATCATCTCTGCCCCTTCTGTTGATGCCCCTATGTTTGTGATGGCTGTGAACCATGAGAAGTATGACAACTCCCTCAAGAATGGCAGCTATGTCTCCTGCACCACCAACCACTTGGCAAGGTCATTCATGACAATTCTGGCATAGAGGAAGGATTCACAGCCATGGTCCATGCCATCACTGCCACCCAGAAGACTGTGGACAGCCCCTCTAGGAACCTGTGGCATGACAGCCAAGGGGCTTTCCAGAACATCATCTCTGTTTCTATTGGCCCTGTCAAGGCTGTAAGCAAGGTCATTCATGAGCTGAATGGCAAGTTCACTGGCATGGCCTTCAATATCCCCACTCCCAACATGTAGGTTGTGGATCTGACCTGCCCCCTGGAGAAAGCTCCCAAATACAATGACATCAAGAAGGTGGTGAAGCAAGCATCACAGGGCCCCCTCAAGGGCATCCTGGGCTACACAGGACAGGTTGTCTCCTGCTCCTTTAACACCTACTCTTCCACTTTTGATGTTGGGGCTGGCATTGCTCTCAGTGACCGCTTTGTCAAGTTCATTTCCTGGTATGACAATGAGTTTGGCTATAGCAATTGGGAATTGGACCTTATGGTCCACCTGGCCTCCAAGGAGAAAGAGCACCCTGGACTACCAGCCCTAGTGAGATCAAGAGGAAAAGAGAGGCCCTCAGCTACTGGGAAGTCCTTGCCCAACTCATCCTCCAACACAATGAGAATCTTCTGACCTCCACAGTTTCCATCCCAGACTCCCCGAAGATGAGGAGTAGCTTGGGGAGCCCTACCTTGCCACGTACCACCAATAAAGTATGCTATACCCAGCCCCCAAGAAAGGATTCTAGAAAGACAAAAAATGTCATGACATTATGATATAATCTTATGTTTATGGTGTAAATTAACTATAGGTACTAGTAAGTAGGTGAGGAAAGTAATTGAGAGGAAGAGAAGATTCTCCCCTCAAGCCATTGAAAATGTGATTTTTAAACTCTTCAGGCAAGAGTGAACTTGGAGTGGTTGACCTGACTTAGATCACAGGGAATCTCAACTATACCTCAAGATGCAGAGTGATCCCAGGAACAGAACTTAGAGTATAAAGCCAGGAATATAGTCTTAATATTATATTAATGTGAGGGTACTGGGCAAGGAGAAAGAACCCACGGTGAGGGGTGGGATAGAAATTGAACACAGAAGATAAGAACAAGAGGGTTCATGATGGAAGGGAAAAGGGAGAACAGGCTATATATCCTGAGTCTCTGGAGAGTGTCCACACAGACCTCTATGGAGAAGATGCCACGAGGGGTCTCAGTTGCTTAAGGCATGTACCACCACCAGGTAAGGCGCCTTCCACACTTGTTGCTATAAAATGTGATGAAGACCCAATTTTAGAGAACACAGAGCACATCATTTCACTGTAAAGAACTTCTTTTTTAAATATTTTATTTATTTATTCATGAGACACAGAGGGAGAGACAGAGACATAGGCAGAAGGAGAAGCAGGTTCCCTGTGGGGAGCCTGATGGGGGACTTGATCTCAGGACCCTGGGATCACACCCTGAACCAAGGGCAACGCTCAACCACTGAACCACCCAGATGCCCCTCACTGTAAAGAGCTAAAATGGAATACCAGAATGCCTGCAAACTGCTCCTAGAACAAGTGAACCCATATTCTGAAATAAATGCAATTGTTCAAATAGTGATAATGAGTTATTTAGGGATGCTGAAGTAAAAATAAAAAATCCACAGGCTGTTGTCAGTGATATATTTTTTTCCAGTGACATTTTTAATGGGTTAGTCATATCACATTTTCACATCAGAGTTGTAGTTTTGGGGTCCAGCATGTGTCAGTTCACAGCTGAGAGGGGTTTTTTTTTTGACATTTATTGGCAACATTATGTCACTTGTAACCACAGCTTTTTCAACTGAAACCCAGTTTATTCATATTCAGTGGACACTTCACATTTTTTTATGTAGGAGTTCTCTGAATTGAAACTGGAACTCTATTTCTGTGTGTGCACATATGTGTGATTTCAGTTAAATACAAAGTCTTTCAATATATTTCATGTAAAAAAATTTTATTAAATAAAAGGGTGAAAAAAAAGGGTGACTCAGTGGTTGTGTGTCTGCCTTCAGCTAAAGTTGTAATCCCGGGGTCCTGGGATCGAGTCTCGCATTGGGCTCCCAGTCAGGAGCCTACTTCTCCCTCTGCCTGTGTCTCTGCCTCTATCTGTGTGTCTCTCATGAATAGATAAAAATCTTTAAAAGTTATAGAAAAAATAGATTTCATGTGACAAGTTACATGAAAGAGGCAGGAAGGGGTTGAAGAGTGGAAGTCTGAAGTCTGGCAGCCCAAGAGGATGGTAGAGTGCCATCAAGCAGTGTCAGAGTTTCGGTTCACATTGCAATTCCATTTTCCAGTAAGGTACTACAATGGATATTGCTTTTCTACTAAAAGGTCTGGGCAATAACTTTACTCATCAACAAACTGCATGCAGAAGAATAAGTCTTCAGTAGGTGGGATTTGAATAAGAGTTGAGGGAAAATAAGTGCCCTTAAAAACAATGGGAGACGACTTCTTAATGTGGAAGTCGAGCATGTACATCATTAGAGGCAGAAAGCAAGGAACAACATGAAACACAAGAGGAAGCAGCAGGATGTGGATTATATAAGAAAGAAGAGAATACAGACTATCAGAATAGAGACTGAGCTTTTATCTGTGGCTCACTCTACTGTGTAATATTCAGGGAGTCCATGTATTAAACTCAGTAGCTATTTAGTAAAAATATATATATAACTCATTTCAGAGCATGAACTCAGGCATCCTCAACTCATCTATTATTTTCATTAAAAAAACAAAACAAAACAGGAAAGCAAGCTCCCTAGCCCAGGCTGGGAAACAAATATTATGCTAGGATATGCTCTAGATTACATACTAATAATCACACCACCATGTCCAGGCATGGCTTTCTGATAGCCCTGAGCAACATCTTCTATGTTAGAAAGTAAGAAGAAAGTGAAACAAGAGAAAGTCAGAAGGAAAGGATGGGAGGCTAACTGGTCCATAGGACTGTTCATCTTTTTGTCATCTACATATATCCATCTTGTTTTCGTGAAACGTCCACTAGAAATGGTTTCAATGCAGAGAACATAGTGAAGAGGTTTATTTGACATCTCGATAAACACAGCATGCTAGGACTGGGAGGCAGGAGAAGCCATGAGAAAATAAATATCTGGAAAGCTAATGAAATCTAGAGAGAAGGTTCAGATGTTGCTAGATCATGGAATTTGTGGAAACCTAAAACATAACAATACTTAAAGCACTTAGGAGCAAAGGGTCTGAAATCATACCTAAATTTTATTGATATTTTTCATATGCTGATTCTAACACTAGGTCCGTGAATTGCTTCCAATAGTTGATCATGACTATTGTTCTGAGGTTGCAGGCAGGTGTCTATTTCCAGAATGACACGATCTGTTGCCTGTCATTTGGAATACCAGTGTTCTCATAAGCCAGCCACACTTGGCTTTCAAAGTGGTTAAAGCATGAGTTGGAGCTTTTCCTTTTTCTTTTTCCTTTTCTTTCTTCCTTCCTTTCTCCTGTTCCTTCTCCTTCTCTTTCTCCTTCTCCTCCTTCTCCTTCTTCACTAAAAGAAGCATGTATAGAAACTGATATCCTGGGGTATTTCCAGAGTTACAACTTTGAAAAGTGGAAATAAAAATTGTGAATATTTAGGAAAACAGCTCTAAAAATAATAAACTTACAAGTAAAGGAAGACAACATGTTTCAAAAGCTCTTCTTGGTTCTGAAGATCAGTGAAGAAAAAATGCACATCCCTATTTAAGTGTATGGAACACATAAATATAAATTTGATGGTTTTCTGAGATGGTTTTTCTGAGAATGTTTAACTTCATCAGACTTGGAAAAAATTAATCAAACTTCAAAGAAAATTAAATTTCCTAGGCTAGAGAATCAAGACTGCAGAGAGAGAGTGTGTGTAGAAGTGATCCGGTACTGCTGGATGTGGGCAGCCCTCTGCCATGGGCTTTGCTCCAGTAAAGCTATTTCAGCTTTAGCACCAAAGAAATTCAGTTTATCTGTGAAATCACAGGCAATTATCCAACCTTGGACATGGTTGACTCAAGGAAATACATATACGCGTTGATTATCTAGGTAGCAGTGTGAGGTGGTTGCAAATGTTCACACATTTAAAACTTTGTGCAAATCGAAAGGGAACTGAAAAAAAAAAAAAAACCAAGGATTTTTCTGCATAGAAGTCAGGGAAAACGTAAAGGGGGCTGGCTGTATAAAGGTAAATTTCACAGGCACTTTTATGTGAGCTTTAGTTTAATTGGGCAACTCTGGCTTTAAATTATTTGTAGGGTTGCTTTTAATTCTTCAGTGCTTTAATTCTCTCTCTTTTCATTCTATTTCAGTGCTATGCACAAATGTAAGAGTGATTTTTTTTTTCTTTTAAACTGACTTTGCAGTTGTTTTCTAGACCATAACAGCTGGGATTTAAACTAAGATTCCAAAGCAGAAAAAGACATCCCTCAAGGTCAACTTTCATGCTGCAACTATAAGGCCTCTTTGGCCAGTCAGTAATCTGTGCTAGAATCATGCCTTTCTCTACATTTTTACATTTATCTGAAATATCATGGGAATCACAGTACTTTGTGGGGGTGTCTCGGGTCATCTGTGTAGACATCACCGGCCAATATTTCTTTTGCTCCTGAAGCATGCCAAGCCTGGGGAAAATACTGAAGTCTTGTGTCGTTCCTATGCCCTATCCAAGGACGTGGTATGGGTCTCTCTTTCTTTATTCTCCTAGGTCTTCGGATCTATCAAAGGTCCTATGACCTCCCACACTCCACCAAGACTTCATCTGGGAAAGGAATAAGGACCCTGCCATGTTCTAAATTTCGTTTCCTTTCTAATCCTTTCTCCTCTCATCAGATTCAGCAACATTCTAGGCATTTATCCCTACTTGAAAGTATCTTTTGGGATCCCTGGGTGGCGCAGCGGTTTGGCGCCTGCCTTTGGCCCAGGGCGCGATCCTGGAGACCCCGGATCGAGTCCCACATCGGGCTCCCGGTGCATGGAGCCTGCTTCTCCCTCTGCCTGTGTCTCTGCCTTTCTCTCTCTCTCTCTCTCTGTGACTATCATAAATGAATAAAAAAAAAAAAATTAAAAAAAAAGTATCTTTTTATTTTTATGTTGATGTGTTATCAGTCTCTGATCACTGCAAACTAAAATCCATGACAGTGACACTTCCTGTCTCATTTACCTCTGTATTCCCAGTTTCTAGAACACAGCAGTAACCACTCAATATTTTTTAAACAAATCTATAGGGCTAGGGGGACACTTTACTTAGACATGAATAGAATGGCTTAGGAAGAGCAAACAGGGTAAGAAATTAATCAACCACTCAGATGGATTTCAGTATAACACTGTCCTTCTGTACTGGTTTTATTTCAGAGGGAGGCGCAGTGTGAGTTCCATGGATGCAGAGAGTACAAAGCTCTTTCTGAAAAGGGAACATTTAAATTACAGCAATATTCCAAGACAGTGAGAATGGACTAAAAACGGTTAGATGTGTGTCAATGAGAGAAGGAAAGGAAGGGCATTTAGGGGAATACAACTGTGCCTATACTTGAAGAAAAGAAGCCTCAGCTCCTCAGTTATTACCTGGAATGGGATTCCAAGTTATCAGAAACGCTGTCCTCAGCTGAATAGTCTGCTAAGGGCAACAGAACTCTAGCCCCAGTCAGAACCCACAGTAGAATGTGCATTCAGGCACTGTCCTTGCCATGTGCTAAATCAATTTAAAACATCCTTTTAAATCATAACAAGTGCAAGGAGTTGAACTTAGGTTTAGTAACTATTACTAGGGATTCCTTGGCATTCTTGATTTTGGCATCTCAAGAAAGTTATAATCTTGCTGGAAAGAGTTGAGGAAGTGGCAACTTCGATGATCTCTTTGACTCAAAACCAGGTGCATAAAGGGTAAATATCTGACTTTAAATATCTGACTCTTTATAGAGTTAAAACACTGAGAAAGACTACGAAATATGAGTGAAGGCAAAATAGTGATTAAGGAAAAGAAAACTTACTGAGCACTCATTAAAAGAGTAAGACCCAACCATATTGTCTATGAGATATGCGCTTGTAATATACAACACAGATAAGCTGAAAGTAAATTGAATGGAAAAAGAAAAATATACCATGCAAACATTCAGCACAGGAAAGCTGATGACTATACTAATAGCAGATAAAGTAAATGTCTAGACAAAGAGTGTTAACAGATATAAAGGCCTATTGGAGTCAATTCATCAGGAAGACATAAAAATCATAAAAGGGTGAATATCTGGTAACAGCATTAAAATACATTAAAATGGACACAATTGAAAGGCGACATAGATCCACCATCATAATTGGAGATTTCATTTTTTTAAAAAGATTTTATTTATTTATTCATGAGAGACAGAGACAGAGACAGAGACAGAGAAGCAGACTCCATGCAGGGAGTCTGATGTGGGACTCAATCCCGAGACTCCAGGATCACACCCTGGGCCTAAGGCAGGTGCTAAACCGCTAAGCCACCCAAGGATCCCCAGCATAGTTGGAGATGTCAAAATCTCCCTAAGTAATAGAACAACTTCACAGATAATCAGTAAAGGATTATTTCTGAACACACTGTCAACTACTTTGACTTAATTAATATAAAACAGTACCACCAACAGTGGCACAATACATTATTTTCAAATGCAGATATTATATAAACCTAGATAGACTATATAGTGGGCCACAAAATAAGTCTCAATGAAATTAAAAATACTAAAATCATACAGAGTGTGTTCCCAGGCCACTATTAGAAACCAAAATAAAAAAGATATCAAGAGAAAAATGCCAAACATTTGGAAAGTAAATGATATATGTCTAAACAATTCATGAATCAAAGAAAAACTACACAGGGAATAAAAAAATAATTTTAGCTGTATGGTAAAGAAAATACAACATATCAAAATTTGTACGAAGCAGCTTAAAACAATGTTTAGAAGAAAATTTGTAACTTTAAATGCTTATACTAGAAAAGAAGAAAGTTCTAAAACCAATTATTGAAGATTTCACCTTAAGAATCTGGAAAAAGGGCACCTGGGTGGCTCAATGGTTGAGCCTCTGCCTTTGGCCTAGGGTGTGATCCTGGGATCCTGGGATTGAGTCCCACATCAGGCTCCCTGCATGGAGCCTGCTTCTCCCTCTGCCCGTGTCTCTGCCTCTCTCTCTGTCTCTGTCTCTCATGAATAAATAAATAAAATCTTAAAAAAAATAATCTGGAAAAAGAGTAAATTCAAAAGTAGTAGAAGGAAGGCAATAGTAAAGATAAGAATGAATATAAATGGAATAGACAACTGACAAGCAATAGAGAAAATTAACATCGTCAAAAATAGGTTCTTGAGCAACAACACTGACAAACCCCTAATTAAATTGATCAAGGAAGAAGAAAATAGAAATTACCAATAACAGGCATGAAAGAATGGTATTCACTATGGGTCTAACTGATATTAAAAGAATAGTCAAGAGATATTATAGCTTATACTACTTTATTATATATTTTATTATTATAGTTTTTTTGCCAACAGATATAGGTTTTGCCAACAAATACAATGTTTGCCAACTAAACAAATTTGATAAGACAAATGAATAGACAAATTACTTGAAAACTAACTTACTGATGCAAGATGCAATAGAAAATTTAATAGCATGCTCCTAATTGAAGTAATAGTTAGATAGTCAGCATATATATGGATGGAAAGTTTTTTGTTTTTGTATTGTGTGTATACGTGTGTGTGTCAATAAAAACTATTTTGAAATAGAATAATCTCACTTGTGATACAATCTTCCTTTTAAAAAATTTTTTAAAAAGATCTTATTTATTTATTTGAGAAAGAGCATGAGGGGCAGGGAGGGGCAGAGGGAGAGGGAGGGGCGCAGGGAGAGGGAGAAGCAGACTCCCTGCTGAGTAGGGAGCCTGAGGCAAAGACCTGGGGCTCCATCCCCAGGATCCCAGATCACGACCTGGGCTGAAGGCAGGTGCTTAACCCACTGAGCCACCCAGGCGCCCCCAGTCTTCTTTTATTTTTTTATTTTTTATTTTTTTTCCCCAGTCTTCTTTTAAAATACAAATGTAAATCTCTGGATATTGGTCCTAGTTCAAAGTATATTTTTTTACATAAATATTACATAAGTTCAAAGAAACAAACAGTGGGAAGGATTCTTACCACTCACTGACAATAACTAAAAACCTCATGTTGGAATTAAAATGTGAAAATCTTCCACCTGTCAGATTTCACATTTTTCCCAACAGCCTTTGTTATTCTAAAGTTCAATTCTCAGTAAATATGTAATTTTTATTCCTCTTACTAACATAATAACTGAGTTCTATTTTTGCATGTACGAATGAGCAAAAAACAAAACATGGAAACTCAGCTCTAGTGGCTGAGATCTATGTGAAGAGAACACTGTACCTGGCTACTTGCTTCTAAAATTTTTCTTAGGGGGTCAGGGTCAAACTCAACCCGGAAAAAGAAATCGCTTGGCAAATGGTAAATTTTAAATTCTCAGGTTCTTTTCTGCTAGCTGGATCTAACCCAACAGATACTTGCTGTTTAAGGATAAGTCAGAGAGATGAAAATATACCAGGGAGTGTGAAGGGTAGAAAAACGTCTCATAGTTCTGTTTCCCAAAGATCTTCATACTCCATGCATTCCAGAGAGCCCGAGAACCATACAAACCATGTTTTACCCTGTTTTCTTGTAAGGCAACCAAAGAATGGTGAGTTCCCCCTTTTGACTCTAAACGGAAAGAAAATGTGTGGCTGTTCCCACCAGACCTCAGGCTCCTCTTTGAATGAAGTTTAAACACAGCCCTGGCCACCCTGGTGGCAGGTCCTGTGTTCCATCACTTGGTGGGTGTTCTCAGAAGGGAGGTGATTGTTATTCTTCTCACCCTGTGGGTGACTGCCCAAGACATACGCAGGATAAAAAAGCCTCTCTGAAGAGCCACGCAGGAGTATTTATGAAGCCCCCTCTGTTTACAGAACACACTTATCCCAGGGGCAGGCCGGGAACACAAGGAAGCGGAAATCAACAGTAAGGGAAATAGCAAGCTCTGCATTTCTGGAAACATTTGCTAAAATCCCAGCATCCTTTCAACATTAACAAGGATTCTAATCGTTGAATATTTGCTTGGGAAATTGAGGGTGTCAAATAATCTGGAATGAAACCAGGATTTGTCAGACTGAAATTTTCAAGAATGTAGGCTTGAGTTGGGGGCTCAGTGGTGCAGCACCTGCCTGAGGCTCAGGTCATGACCCCAGGGTCCTGGGATGGGGTCCCAGAGGGAGCCTGCTTCTCCCTCTGCCTGTGTCTCTGCCTCTCTCTGTGTCTTTCATGAATAAATAAAAAAAAAGAAAGAAAAAAGAATATATGCTAGGTTTTGGTGGAAAAAAGGAAGAGGCGGTAGGCAGGGCAGGTGGCAGGAGCTAAGGCACCCCAGGGCGCTTGGTGCCTCACTAGTTTCAGTCCCTGAGGGTACTGTCTCCTTTCTGCCTCTCTCCCCTGTGGTGCAGGCTCTGGGGGAAAAAACTTAAGGAATCAACTTTTTCCTAAGCTCTAGTCTGCCATTTCCTCTGTGGCTTCCCATCCCTCTATGTGTCTGTGTCCACATTTCCTCTTTTACAAGAATCTATATCGGATCAGGGTCCACCTGTAGGACCTTGTTTGCACTAAACCACTTTAAAAAAATATTTTATTTATTTATTCATGAGAGACACAGAGAGAGAGGCAGAGACACAGGCAGAGAGAGAAGGAGGCTCCTTGAGAGAAGCCCGACGTGGGACTTGGTCCTGGGACCCCAGCCAGAATCACCCCCTAAGCTGAAGGCAGACACTCAACCACTGAGCAACCCAGGCGTCCTTTACTAAACCACTTCTTTAAAGTCCTTATCTCCAAATACAGTCACATCCTGATGTACTGGGTGATAGGGGACAGGGCTTCACCATATGAATTGGGGAGACACAGTTCAGGCCGTACAAGTATTTAGGAGCTTCTTCTTTTTTTTTTTTTTTGGAGCTTCTTTTTAGTCAGTGTTTCGCCTTCTGGTTTTACTGAACTGCTTAAAACTATTATTAAGTTGCCGAAAATATTTGGTTGCAGCCAAATATCCTTCTATCTGTCCAGTTGGCTCTGAAAAACGGAAATTGTGTCTAGGAAACAAATGGCTTCTTGAATTTAACTGACTCAAGTCAAAATCACCAAAAAACACATATTCATTTGCTGTTCGTTGGTTGTGCTGTAGCTCTCTGCTAAAAAGTGTGCAATCTAATAAAACTTATTTATCTCCTACGTCAACAATAATGAAGAGACTTGAAAGATTAAGTTTTAAATGTACATAATGTCTCTGTTTAGCTTATTTTTATTTCTTTTTAAGTGAAACATGAATTTTGAGCTCACTCCTATTCAAAGGGGGAAAAATCATTATTTTAATACATGATACACCTCTGAGTGTGGAATGTTTTTGTCTTAACAAGTGCTGTGCCAATCCTGACACCCTGAGAGATCTATTCCTACTTGATGTGCACAGCTGCGAGGGTGAGAACACAGCAGCAACAATAAAACAAAAATCCCACTGTTCAAGAGATTCTGAATATTTCAGGAGCCCTGATGGTTGGAACCCCATGCCAGGATTTGTTTTGTAATATTAAGATGAAAGCAGATGAGATTGTCATGATGATACGGAAATTAACTTGCTATGACTGAACCTTTCCTGCCATGTGAATTGCTCAAAAGAGCACACTGAAAATCAGATAAAAAGGCACATTGTAAGGAATATAGTCAGTGATGGGACAGATGGCAGCTAGACTTCCAGTGAACATAGTGTAATGTATAAACTTGCCAAATCACTAGGTCATACACCTGAAACTAATGACCATTGTGTTTCAACTATACTAAGAACACCCAACAATTAAAAACAACAAAAAAAATCAAACAAAAAAGTAGAACACTGAAAACCAGAATTGAATCATTATAGGCTCACTTCAAGTATCTTTTCAATGGAATTTTGTATGTGTGGGTACAACCAACTGGACAATAAATGCATCACAGGGGTCACTCATTTCTCTCATGTCTTCTACTAAACTCCAAACTCTGGAGGGCAGACGCCTCACTCTTGCATAGTACACACTACAGGATAATGAGAGTGAAAGGTATCATTTGTTAAGCACCCAGCAGCTACATGCTCTATCCTTAACCACTTGGAGAGAAGATGTATTATAATTCTCCATTTGCAGTTAGGGAAAGTGAACCTCAGGAAGGGCCGAAAGTTTGCCAAAGGCTATACAGCTACAGTAACTAAACATTACTGGCTCCACAGACTCTGTTCTTAATTAAGGATGAGCTTGGGTGCAAGCAGATGATGGGGATTGATACAATTTTAAATCAGCAATGTGGATTTAGAAGTTCATCAAACAAGTATCCTAAACTTGTCACTCCTACCCATTCCTTTCTATTCATAAATAGACTGAAATCTTACACGGCTCTTACTACCTCATTATTCTATTAAAATGGAAATTATTCTCCCTATTTTCTGGAATAGTAACTCCTTGCAAGGGTTTTTGAGTTAAAATATTCATAAAATAACTCATGATAATGCTTTCAGCTAATAATAAAAGCTGCTATCTCTCTATCATCCATCTTTAAAGATTTTATTTATTTATTCATGAGAAACACAGAGATAGAGGTAGAGAAAGAAGCAGGCTCCCTGTGGGGAACCTGATGGGGGACTCAATCCAGGAGCCTGCCCTGAGCCAAATATAGATGCTCAACCACTGAGCCACCCAGGTGCCCCAAAGTTACTATTTATTGATTCCCTGCTGTATAGTGTCCTGTACCTATTTTGTTATATGCTTTACTTTTTAGATTATTTGTTCAATGCAGCTCCTTGAGAACAGAGATCAAATATTTCTCATTCATTCCTATTTGTCTCTCCCTTTCCCGGCATCCAGTATGGTGGGATTTGTAGATGCTCAATAACTACTTGTTGAAAGAATCTGCTGGGCATTTTAATACATTTTAGTATTTAATGTTCACAACAATCTGGGGGCATAACTGCAGATAATTGAAATAAGTTGCACAGGGTCACATAGTAAAATCAGAGTTGGATTATCACCTCAGTCTATCTACTCCTATAGCTCATCCTGCTGTCACATCGCTTCTTACTTGAATATGTCCTCCTCTCTGGTGTCTTTTGGATGCAGAATTCCATTTTTCTATGAATGTACCATGTCACAATAGTCAAATACTATTATTTTATCCTTCATTTGATATAAATTGCTATGGGGCAGTATTATTTTTGAACAGTGTTTTTTCTGGAATTGTATTCTCTAAGACTACCTTTGTTGACTTGTCTTTGAGAACCACAGAATACTTTTAGGAGTTACTGGTTGTAAGTCTGTTTTGCCACTATTGCCAACAAAATATCTGGTTTGCCAGTTGATGCCTTCAAAGTTATATTTTATCAGATGGCAAGCAAATAGAAGAAAAACAAAACAAGAAAACTGATGGATAACTAGGATCTGGTTTTGACTATTCAAACAAAGCAATAACTCTACCTTCCCAAATATTCAGGATTTTTATAGAAATTTCTAGTAAGAAGGAGTCTACAAAATTCTAGGACAAAATATAATGACCCCCCGAATGGCCCCAAACAGGGAAAGTCAATCTAGCACTGCTCTGTGTTCTGTCTTGCTTTAAGATGTTGCTGAGCTCTCTGAGTTTCATCTGAACAAGGGTGTGATGGAGCTGACTCCAAGGAAACCATGCCTTCAGTCCCCTTTCCCCCGTCCCCATACGCAGCAGCTGCCACTCAGATTCTCAACAAAAATGTTGCTGAGCTGCCACTAAGTGCCACACCCACTGACACTTGGAGAAATCTAAGTAAATGAAGAGTAAAAGTAATACTGTTTTGTCCTTCTAAAACATCCACAAGTTGTTCTGGAAGTATAAAGAAGGCTACTGAGCTAGAGGAGATATGGGACAGATTTCCATCAATCTATAGCTGAAATAAACTTGGCTAAAAGGGAGTTTTTGAGGCTAAAGGAATGGAGTTGAGTGAAGTAAATGTTTCCCTCCACCTCTGACAAGGAAATCGGCTGTTGAGGACTGCAGCCCATGGGAAAGGGATCGCTATGTATACAGCCTCAGGAAACAGCAATGAGCTCTTTTTACTACAGGAGGATAATTGTCAGAGGTGCAATTGTTGGCTTATTTTAGGAAAAGAAATTTGCCAAACTAAACATACATTATATATATATTTACACTGTTCTTTTTTTTCTATTGCCTCAACAGGATAATTGTAATTTGTTCTTAGCATATTCATTCTGTATTTCATGTGTCCTCACTGGTTAGTTTTAGCTGAGAACTTCCAACTTTTTATCAGCTGCCCTGACCATTCCACTAAGATCTCAAATTCTATTTTTAATGGACCATTGACTTGTCCATCAAGATCTCTCACCAGTAGCATAAGCTCATCAAATCTAATACTGAATTCATAGTTCAGCTGCCCAAACCAGCCCTTCCTCCTGACTTGTCCATCCCTGCTAGCCTTACTACCAAAATGAGTCAGGCTGACAACCTGAACGTTGTCTTTTTCTCTCACTCTCACCCTGATCCAACCAGTTCCCAAGACTTTTTGTTCTACCTCCATTAGGGCTCTATTTTTTTTGAGCTGTGTGATCTTGGATAAATCATTTAACGTCTTTGAGCCTCAGATTCCTAATGTGAAAAAGAGGATGATAATTCTAACCATCTCCTTGAATTGATTTCTTATGAGGAGTTAGTGATACATGTGTAATACATAGTATATTGCTTAGAACAAAGAAAGAATTCAAAATTTTTCTTTTCCCTTTTCCCAATCCTCTACTTAAATCTGGCCCTGCTATATTTCTCACCTATATTAAAGTTTTCTAACTGGACTGCCTGCCCTTTATTTCTCTATATTCAGGATAAATATAGCCCAATACAGTCTTTCATTATTTCATATTATCTGAGGATGTAGCCCACGCTACTTTGCCTGGTATTAAAGACAGCTGTATATTTCTTGGTTTTGCTTTCTTTTTACTCTACTTTGCAAAATTTCATAGGTCAGCTTAACTGAATTTCATCTTTTTCAAAAGTCTTTGTTCCAGCTATTTCCTTTCCCTAGGAGGTCCTTTCTTCCATCTCTGTGTATTTGAATTTTACTCAATTAAAAATTATACCTTGAATATGTCTTGCTACTTAATGAACTCCTTAAGGGCAGAGGCTATCATTTGCCCATCTTCATACTCACAGGGTTGGTAGTGTTTCTGATGTGGAGGAAAGTAAGCGGTAAACTTTTGCGGAATAAGTGAATAGAAAGAATGGACAAACTTCCCTGTATTCCCAAAATGCTTTGAAAGAGTTTGGTTTTGGTCATTTGTATTTTACCTACTGTACTCCTGATATTACTAGCAGAAAATAATGTTTTATTGGAAGTGATAACTAGGATATTGTCCAGTATATTTATTTTAACTGTTTGACTTTCACTTCCTTTTCATCCAAAAAGTTTTCTTTCCTGGGTTGAATGAAAGAAATGATAATCTGAAGCTTTGTCTATGAGCCACAGGTAATTTTGAAATTATTTATAAGATTTTGTTTTCTTAATTTTAATTTGAAATAAAATAAGAAGAACCTCAAGATTATGATTTTAATTTTAATTAAAAATATGTTCTGGAAACACTCATTTATTATATGCTTTATTTTCCCTCCCCCTTTCTAAAGTGCTATTTCCTCTGGCTTTTTAAAGCTTCTATTTAATTTAAAATTTAGGCTTAAAATGGCTTACATGTTTATTGGGAGTCAACTGTATGCCAAAGGCTACTAGTGACGATAAATCAGAAAAAATTAACTGTAAGGCTACAGGCAGAAAATCTATCCCACTTGTCTCACAAGTTGTGAGAGAAGTGAGATTCTCTATAAACAGTACTCTGAGCTGCTCAGATTAAGAGTGGAATTCGTTTACGATCATTTTCTTGTTATTAGATTTAGGTGTCTGAGGCCTTCTAGGAACCTGGAGAACTTGCTGATGGCTTAAATATGGTGGTGAAAAGTTGTTAGCTAATCAGTTGCAAATTTCATAAATTTTTTTGAGTCAGAGAGGCTTATTAAAACTCTGCTTAAGTAATAGTGCATCTAATATGTTATTTCTGACTTTTTTATGGTTATTTTTTTTTTAAAGATTTTATTTATTCATGATAGTCACAGAGAGAGAGAGAGGCAGAGACACAGGCAGAGGGAGAAGCAGGCTCCACGCACCGGGAGCCCGATGCGGGATTCGATCCCGGGTCTCCAGGATCACGCCCTGGGCCAAAGGCAGGCGCCAAACCGCTGTGCCACCCAGGGATCCCTATTTCTGACTTTTTTTTTCTAAGGGTTCACTACCAGATAGGTCAGAGTAGAGAGCTCAAAACTTTGACAGATCCTCATTGGCAAATTAATATAATTCCAATTTCTCATCTATCATATTTGGCCACTGAATGACCTTTTCACCTTTTCTCCCATAACTCTTGTTTTTACATGCTTTCATCACATTGAATATTTTGCAGTTCTCTGATTTATATGGTGAGCTTCCTTAAACCTTGCCTGTGCTCACACTGATTCCTTTAATTGGAACTCATTTATTTATTTATTCAATCATTAAACAAATGTTTTTTGAGTATTTTATATGTGTCAGGCATTATGCTAGGCAGTGGAGAAAGAACATACACAGACCCTGCCCTCATGAAGTTTCTGTCCTAGTGAGGGAAACAAACAAAATGAAAATGAGCAATCACGTAAGCAGATGGAATAGTTATTGCAATCATGGTAAATGCAGCAGAGAGGCCAAGCCATGGAGCCAGACACTGTTCAGGAGGGCAGGGAGAAACACTGCAGATCACATAGTTAGAGGACACCTCTTGGAGGAGGTCACCACCTAAATGAGATATAAAAGACAAGCCGGAGTTCATCAGTTCCAAAGTGAAGGAAGAGTTTCTGGGATAGGAGGAACACCTTTGGCAAAAACTCAAAGATCAGGAACGAGAGTGCATATTCTAAGAACTGACAGAGAACAGATACAGTTGAAGTCCTGTGAGTGGTGAGGAGAGAGGTGCGAGGTAAGGCTGGAGTAGTTAGGAGGCTGTATGCAAGAATGGCAGTAGAGAGACCAGTTAAGAGATTACTGCGGGTATGAACATACAGGAAAGGGGAAAAGAAAAAATGGAAAGAGGGAAACAATTCAAAAGAGACTCTTAATCATAGAGAACAAACTGAGGGTTTCTGGAGGGGAGATGGGTGGGGGATGGGCTAGGTGGCTGATGGGCATTAAGGAGGGCGCTTGTTGCAATGAGCACTGGGTGTTGTATGTAAATGATGAATCACTGAATTCTACTCTAGAAACCAATATTGCACTATATGTTAGCTAATAAAATTCAAATAAAAAAGTATTATTTTTTTTTTTAAAAGAGAGCTTATTGCAGTAAATTAGAAGAGAAAATGATGACCAAGGTGGAGGCTCCAGAGATGGAGGAAAGTAGAAGAATTCAATATATACTCTGAAATAAACAACAACAGCATCAACTGGGACTTGTTAAATGTAGGGAGTGATAAATAGAGAGGGACACATGAGGACTTTTAGGTTTCTAGTCTGAGGGTGTAGATTAAAAGTGATGGTACAAAGTAGTGAAAAACAAGATGACACAGATCAAATAGATCAAGTCTTTTAAGAGCTTCATGGAAATAAATTTGAAAATGAAGAGAACATTTTAAATTGTTTAGACCTTTAAAATTTAAATCTGAGTAGACTAACAACCATTAAATAAAGGCATTAAATATCTTACCCCAACCCACACTTCAGAGAGTTTTATAGGCTAGTTCTGTCAAATCTCCAATAAACATGTAATTTATACTTTATAAAAAACATTCTAGAAAGAGTGAAAGAGGAGAAACTATCCAATTTACGAGGTGGATATAATAAAGCCAGGCAAATGGATTATATGCCTGCCTCACATATAAACACAACAAATATGCTGAATTAAAATAGAAGAAAATTGAATTGAGTAATACACTAATAATTCGTTGTGAACAAATAACATTTATTCATGATATTTGGATGGTTACCATAAATATGTATTTTTTCTTTTTTTTAGAATTTCTTATTTAAATTCAATTTAATTAACATATACTGTATTATTTGTTTCAGAGGTAGAATTCAGGGATTCATCAGTTGCTTACAACACTGAGTCCTCATTACTTCAAGTGCCCTCCTTAATGCCCATCACCCAGTTACCCTGTCCCCCCCACCCCTTCTCTTCCAGGGACCCTCAGTTTGTTCCCTATAGTTAAGAGTCTCTTATGGTTTGTCTTCCTCTCTGTTTTCCTCTTATTTTTATTTATTTATTTATTTATTTATTTATTTATTTATTTATTTATTTTTCCTTCCCTTCCCCTACTATGTTCATCCATTTTGTTTCTTAAATCTCACATATGAGTGAAATTAAATGGTGTTTGTCTTTCTCTGATTGACTTATTCCACTCAGCATAATATCTTCTAGTTCCATGCATGTCACTGCAAATGGCAAGATTTCATTCTTTTTGATAGCTGAGTAATATTCATTTATACAAATATATATATATTATGTATATACCACATCTTTATCCATTTATCTGTTGATGGACATCTTGGCTCTTTCCACTGTTTGGTTATTGTGGACATTGCTGCTATAAACATTGGGGTGCAGGTATTCCTTCGTATCACTATGTTTGTATCCTTTCAATAGATACTTAATAGTGCAATTGCTGGGTCATAGGGTAGCTCTATTTTTAACTTCTTGAGGAACCTCCACACTATTTTCCAGAGTGGCTGCACCAGTTTGCATTCCCCCCAACAGTGCAAGAAGGTTCCCCTTTCTCCATATCCTCACCAACATCTGTTGTTTCCTGAGTTGTTAATTTTAGCCATTCTGTCTGGTGTGAGGTGGTATCTCAATGGGGTTTTGATTTGTGTTTCCCTGATGATGAGTGATGTTGAGTATTTTTTCATGTATCTGTTGGCTATTTATATGTCTTCTTTGGAGAGGTATCTGTTCATGTCTCCTGCTGAATTCTTGACTAGATTCTTTGTTTTTTGGATGATGAGTTTGGTAAGTTCTTTATAGATTTTGGATACTAGCTCTTTATCTGATAAGACATTTGCAACCATCTTCTCCCATTCTGTAGGTTCCCTTTTAGTTTTGTTGACTGTTTCCTTTGTTGTGCGGAAGCTTTTTATCTTGATAAAGTCCCAATAGTCCATTTTTGCTTTTGTTTCTCTTGCCTTTGGATATATGTCAGCAATAGTTGCTGCAGTTGAGGTCAAAGAGGTTGCTACCCGTGTTCTCCTCTAGGATTTTAATGGATTCCTGTCTCACATTTAGGTCTTTCATCCATTTCGAGTTAATTTTTGTGTATGGTGTGAGAATGTGGTCCAGTTTCATTCTTCTGCATGTGGCTGGCAATTTTCTCAACACCATTTATTGAAGAGACTTTTTTTCCCCCATTGGATATTCTTTCCAGCTTTGTTGAGTGTCCATTTCAGAGTTGTCTATTAGAGTTGAGCGTCCATTTCTGGGTTCTGTAATCTGTTCCATTGATCTGTGTGTCTGTTTTTGTGCCAGTACCATACTTCTTGATGATTACAGCTTTGTAATCCAGCTTGAAGTCTGGGATTGTAATGCCTCCAGCTCTGATTTTCTTCTTCAACATTCTTTTGGCTATTTGGGGTCTTTTTTGGTTGCATAACATTAATATGTATTTTAATTGAATTTTGCAATTAAGTTTAAAGCAAAAAACCTACAGATTATTTCAGTAAATGCAGAAACAGCATTTAATAAAATCCAATACCTAAAGTGTTAACAAAACGGGGTGCTGCCTCCACTCTTGTCCCAAACTCCATTCTATTCTTAACCTGTAGTAGCTAATGGGTTTAATATAGAAGCCACTGAGATTATAGTAATTCCCTCTTATCTATGGGGGATACGTTCCAGACCCCCACTGGATGGCTGAAACTATAGATGGTACTGACCTCTATATATAGTATGTTTTTCCCTATACTTACATACCTATCATAAAGTTTAATTTATAAATTAGGCACTTTAAGAAGTTAATAATAATAAATTAGAATATAACAACATGCTGTAATAAACGTTATATGTATGTTGTCTCTCTTTCAAAATATCTTTTTTTTTTCAAAATATCTTATTGTACTGTATTTACCCTTCTTGTAATGGTGTGAGATGATAAAATCCCACACAATAAAATGAAGTGAGGTGAATGATGTAGGCATTGTGACATATCATTAGGCTACTACTGACCTTCTGAAAAGTCATCAGCAGGAGCATTTTCCACTGCCTTGCTGCAGTTGACTCGGGGTAACTGAAACCGTGGAAAGTGAAATTGCCAATAAGGGGGAATCCTGTCATTCTCTTGCTCTGCACCCTTCAATTATTTATCACATTTAGTAAAAATCTTCAAGATTCTTGCTGTGACCTTAGAGGGTCTGCATAATGTGGCCTCTGGCTACTTTTTCAATCTCACTTGACTATGCTGGTATGTTCTCAACTCAGGACGTTTACACTTGTGGTTCCCTCTGCCTAGAATGCTGTTTCCTACCACCGTTTCATTCAAGTCTCTCCTCAAATATTACCTCTTCAAAGAGGACTTTCAGGAAATCTTATATAAGATAACCATCCTCTCTTTTCCCCCCCAAAATTCTTTGCCTTATGTAGTTTTATTTTTTTGTAAGGGAGGGGATAACATTCATTTTTACCTAATATTCTATTATATGTTTATTTGTTCTCTCTTTCTTCCTGTTATAGGGTCTATGAGGATGGAGTCCTTCCCCCACCCTACTCTTCAACTATTTTATTCTCAATGAGCTTAAAACAGTATCTGCTGCATAGTACGGTCCCAATACATATTTATTGAATAAATAGATGCAGAAATGGGTTATTTCTAGGGTTATTTGTTGTGAAGACTGAGTAAGAGTGCTTAACACTCACTTTGCTCCAGCATTATTATAATTTTTTAAAGAATTTATTTATTTATTCATGAGAGACACAGACAGAGAGAGAGAGGCAGAGACATAGGCAGAGAAGCAGGCTCCATGAAGGGAACCCGACATGGGACTCGATCCTGGGACTTGATCCTGAGACTCCAGAATCACCCCCAACCCCCGCCCCGGGCAAGAAGGCAGATGCTCAATCGCTGAGTCATACGGGTGTCCCTTCCTCCAGCATTATTAAGCACTCTACAAATACTATTATTAACTCTTAAAGCAGTGCAAAGTAGGCATTCTACTCCATAGGTTTTCAGATGAGAAAATGGAAAGTTAACTCATACCTGGGTTGGCTTACAAAACAGCCTCCTTGTGCTGTATTTTTTTTTTTAAGATTTTTTATTTATTCTTTGAGGGAGAGCAAGCAAGCAGAGCAGAGCGGAGGGTCAGAGGGAGAGCAAGAAGCAGACTCTCCACTGAGCAGGGAGCCTGACACAGGGCTCGATCCCAGGACCCTGAGATCATGACCTGAGCTGAAGGCAGATGCTTAATCAACTGAGCCACCCAGGTGCCCCTTGCTATTTTATTTTTTTTAATTGTTTTTATTTTTATTTTTTTCCCCTTACTATATTCCTAAGAAGGCAAAAGAGCAATGCTCTTTCATGTGATTGTCATCCAGAACATATGGATGATGCCTATCAGTAGTACTAGTATGAGTCAACATTTATTATCTGCCCTTTTTTTTGTGGAGGGGGGAAGCCTTTATTGATAAATAGTTACAATGAAATAAATAGAGTGACGGTTTGTTGGGGAATAAAAACTCAGGCAGGACCTCAGTGTCTCCAACCCAGCTCTAGCTCTCAGTCTCTGCCTTCCTTGGTGGGCATGCCAGCCCTCCTAGGGCCCCTGGGGGCCTCTGTCTTCCTGGCCAGGAAGGTGGGTACCTTATCCCCAGGATTTATGTATTTAATCTTCTCAAGAATTTTTTAAAGTAGATGTTAATATTTCCCCTCTTTTTCACGTGAGGACATAGAAGTACAGAGAAGTCTAGCAACTGGACTAAGATCATATACTAGTAAGGTAGAGTAGCATTTAAATCCAATTCTCGCACTACACGCATGCACTTATTCAAATCTACACTTTGGTTTTTCATTTGGTGTACTTACGGTAACATAAATGTAATCATATAACATGACTTGCTTTTTGTGAGAGCTCTGGCCTATCTTGGGGCTCTCTCTGTGTGGGTATATATTCACCTTCCTCATTCTTTTTGATTATGTGTATATTCAAATATGGATGTATCATAATTTATTAAACTATCCAGAGATAAATTTATACATTTATAAAAATTTTATATATCTATATTTTTATCAGATTTCTTTATTCAACATATGTCCTATATATATTTTTAGATTATAGATTTTTTAAAGATTTTATTTAGGTATTCATGAGATACAGAGAGAGAGAGGCAGAGACACAGGCAGAGGGAGAAGAAGGCTCCACTCAGGGAGCCCAATGTGGGAGTCGATCCCAGGACCATGGAATCATGCTATAAGCTGAAGGTAGACACTCAACAGCTGAGCCACCCAGGCATCCCAGATTATAGATTTTTAAATGTCAGACAATGCTGAGATAAATGTACTCGTGGAACTCGTGTGTGTGTGTATAAATAGTTCTTTCGAATACTTAAGAGAATTTGCTGAATCTAGGAAAGCAATTACAAATTTCAACTGTCATCACTAGTTACCCACCAAATAGGTAGTAGCAACTTTATGTACATGGATAACGTCTGAATGTTTACTTCCCTACATGCTAATACTTGATTTTATGTTTTTTAATTTTGCTCATCTGATCAACAATATATAATTTCTACATGATTTTTTTTCAAGCTGAATATTTCAGATATTATTGGTTTTTGTTTTTGTTTTTGTTTTTTTTTTTTTGAGAGAGAGATGAGCAGGATGCCGAGGGAGAAGGATAGAATCTTAAGCAGGCTCCACACCCAGCACTGAGCTGGAGGTAGGGCTCAACCTCATGACCCTGAGATCATGACCCGAGCCAAAATCAAGAATTTGATATTTACTGGACTGAGCCACCCTGAAGCCCCTGCTGTTTCTTTTTCTATCTTTACATCTTTCTTTGCACCTTCAGCCCATTTTTGTATTGGTTTGTTTACTCTTATTCATTGGAGATTTTAAATGTGTATTTACTAACATGTTGCCAATATTTCTCCCCATCAGTTGCTGGTCTTTCAAGTTTTTTTAGCTTTCTTGAGGTATAAATGGCAACTAAAATTGTAAGATACTTATACGTATTTTAAATTTGTGTATACATAAAGATGTACTTTCCTATTTTTTTGTCCAGAAGTCTTCATAGGGTTAAATCCATCAATCTTTTCTTTTAAAATGTTTGGGTTGTTTGTTGCTTAGAAGAACATTTGTACCATACATTATTTTCTAGAATTCCAATATTTTCTTCCAAAATTATTATAATTCAGTTCCTTTTCCCATTTACAGATGGAGGTTTTTGTTGTTTGTTTTAGTGAGGTCAAGAGCAGTTCCTTGCAGCCTTACAGTGTGTTAGAAACAAATGCAAGCATTCCCTCTCTGACCTCAGCATGTAGGAGTACGTGGCGGTGCTGAGCATCTCAACTCACATGAATGCAGAGAATTTCTCTTCTGCCGCAGGCACATATTGTAGCTTTTCTAAAATCAGCAAGTAAAATACAGCAGCTTTTGGATTGGTTTTTCTCACGTTATTTGAACATTACAGTGTGCCAATGACTGCTTTCTGGAAGTAGCCAGAAATATTTTCCAATAGAAATTGTTCTCTTTTGATCTGGGAGCCGTGGGAAGGATCATGTCTCAGGGCAGCTGTGACGATTAAACTGAGCTGAGAATGGGTTCATGGCAATGACTTGATTAATAATTTCAAGGGGAAAATGGGCCCAGGTACCAGGCTGGTGAAGGTATTCCACAGATTGTTAGCACTTGAAGGAATCTTCTACATCTGGTTCAATGTCTGTAATTCTATACCTCTATAAATACAAATGAAGGGATCCCTGGGTGGCGCAGCGGTTTGGCGCCTGCCTTTGGCCCAGGGCACGATCCTGGAGACCCGGGATCGAATCCCACATCAGGCTCCCGGTGCATGGAGCCTGCTTCTCCCTCTGCCTGTCTCTCTCTCTCTCTCTCTCTCTCTCTCTCTGTGACTATCATAAATAAATAAAAACTTAAAAAAAAAATACAAATGAAGAAACTGAGGCAAGAAAGTGTCATTTAAGGGCACCCAGCTGGAAAGACAATGGTGAAGGGAATACCGTACAGATGATGTGATAAACAGAGAGCTTTGTTAGGCTTAGCAACAAACTCTGTGGCTTGCTGAGCTGACCTCCAGCATGTCTGACATTTGGGAAGTTTTGAGGTTTAGAATCCCATTCCCAAACATGAAAGAATAAATATAACCCTATAAATGCCCTAACTCATTCTGTGATAGAAACAAGCCCTCATTTTCCCCACACCCTAATGGACCGCAGATCTCTGAGGCTTTTATCTTACATTAAAATTAAAATTGCAATAATTTTTCTCATTTCAAAATACTTGCCTCTGCATGATCTCATTTTGATGTGGGACACAAAGGCAGAAGAAAAATTATTAAATTTCCTTACTATTTATAGCCCATTGACAAGTCCTTGAAACAGGCAGAGTGACATTCCTCTAGGGACTCAACAGTCTGGATGTTGACACTTTGCTAAGGGCAAAAGCCAATCAGCCCGGCCCCCAGGATCCTGTAAGTCTACTTTAACATATAAGAATTCCTGGGGCACCTGGGTGCCTCAGTGGTTGAACATCTGCCTTTGGCTCAGGGCGTGATCCCAGGGCCCAGGATTGAGTCCCACATTGAGCTCCCTGCAGGGAGCCTGCTTCTCCCTCTGCCTGTGTCTTTCATGAATAAATAAATAAAATGTTTTAAAAATATATAAAAATTCCTTTGAAAACTTTATCTCAGCACCCCCATACATGTTGGCAATCATCCACTACCTTAGACTTTTCTTTTTCTTTTTTTAATATTTTTAAAGATTTATTTATTTGACAAGGAGAGAGAGAGAGAGAGAGAGAGAGAGAGAGAACAAGCAGAGTGGCAAAGGGAGAGTCTCAAGCAGACTCTGCACAAGCTTGGAGTCCTATGCGGAACTCGATCCCAGGGTCCTGGGATCATGACCAGAGCTAAAGGAAGATGCTTAATCAACTGAGCCACTCAATTCCCCCCAGTATTTTCCTTCCTAGGGAAGGTGGTTATATTTTTTTCAGTGAAACCCTAAGGCACACTGTAGGAAATCAGTAAACTTAAAAACATTTTGTTTGCCCTTTTATAAAATGTGTTGATTTATTTATTTATAAATAGGTGATTATTATTATTTTTACAAAAGAATATACTATAAAAATGGACCCTCCTCCTTGTACTCTGACCACCCATTCCCCTCCCACAAGGCTATTACTAGGCCAGCACCTAGCAGTTGATTTAGAATTAGTGTGTGGCTGGCTGTTTTCCAGCTCCATGATCTGGGCAACTGTGTCAGAATCTCTGCACCTGGAAGTCCCATTCTGGCCTTTAGGAGCTAGTCAGTGTTTTGGTGTTTTTCAAATTTAGAAAAAAAAATCACAGCCCATAACAAGAATTGTATCTAAACAATGCACACATTTTAAATAACACACTCATTCGGGCAACGATACCCTTGCTATAGAAGATACACCCTTGTGTTTTCAGTTGTTTCATTTTTTAACAACCTACTAAACTTGCACCTGCATATTTTATGTCTTCAGCACAATTCAGTTTAAGAATATTTTTCTTGTAACGGTTACAGAGACTCTCTGTTAGATGCAGGGCTGAATAATCAAGTTCCCCCCCAGTTCCCCTGCAACTTTGCTTACCCCCATCCCACCAACATGATAAAGATATTTAAGTAAAAGGGCAAAACCACAAAGGCTAAGAGGAGGAAATAGCAACATTTTAGAAGCTGGACCATAGATGAGCAAGTGATAACAGATTTAGCTGAAGCCTTTCCCTGGGAAAAGCACAGAAGTTGAATGTTTCCAGACACAGAATCTCAGCAAGACTCCGGAAGTGGAGGTCCCAGTTGCCCCTGAAAGCACTGAAAGCCAACCCTCACTCCCTTCACCAGGGCTGGAGCTCAGAGGCTACATTTGCCAAGAGTGTGGGACTTTTCCTTCCAGGAATTTTCTACCTGGGTTGGGGAGGGGCATGAAGTAGAACTGACATTTATATGGAGATGTCCAAAGAGCCTCTGGGTTTCAGCCCCACTGTTCTTTCTTGCCTGAACCTCTGACCTTCACCCTGGGGCCAAGTCTCTCCTGGCTTTAGGCTTCTCCTTCGCACAGTTTGCCCTGCCATGCAACACCCTCGGGAAGCCTCTGTTACCTATTGGCTCTTCTCCCCACTCCTGTCTTTTCTTAAGCCATTGTTGTTACTGTCATCAGTATTTTTCATTTAATCAAATTCATTCATTTTATCAGTATTTCATTTTATTTTAGAAAGATGAGGGGGCTTCTGAGGTGGCTCGGTTGGTTAAGCATCTGCCTTTGGCTCAGGTCGTGATCCCAGGGTCCTGGAATCCAGGCCCAAAAGGGGTTCCTCGCTTAGTGGGAAGCCTACTTCTTCCTCTCCTTCCCCACTACTTGTACTCTTTCTTTCCCTCTCTCTCTTGTTCTCTCTCTCTCTTAAATAAATAAATAAAATCTATCTATCAGAAAGCAGGTTGAACAAGGAATTCTGTAAGTTTTCCATTGGTTAATATCTGTGTGTACAAATGAATACAGACTTACTTATGCAAGTCATAAAGCACAACAGTAACCCATCCCCTGACCTGCAGTTAGAACATGGACAGTTCCCATAAAGCTCCCTGGTGCCTCTATTTGCACCCACCTCCTTCATCCCAGAGGCAACCACTTTCCTAGACTGTGTGTTTACTGTATTTATACTTCTTTTTATGGCTTTATAGGTTTCATAAACAATGAATCCTATATAATTTCTTGTACCTTACCTTTCTTAATTTAGCATTTTGCTTCTAAAATCACCTCTGTCGGTGTGAGTACTCGTGTTCTTTTATTTTCACTGCTGTGTAGTGAGACTGTGCTGCCACTTATTCATCTATTTCCCTGGTGGCTGCTCATGCCAACTATTTCTTTTTTGTTTTTTTTTTTTCTGTCATATCTCAATGTTTAAATCCATGAACAGTGCTTCTATGAACGTTTTTCTATATGCTTTCTGATACAGATATGCAAGAATTTCTCTGGTTTAAGATTGGAATTACCAAGTTGTAGGGTATGCACAATTCAACCTTACAAGATAATGCCAATCTATTTTCCAAAAATTTTCTGCCAATTTACACTTCTAAAAACCATGAGTTCCCATTTTCTCACATTCTTGATAAAATTTTCCAAAGTCAGACTTCAAAATTTTCCCTATTCTTCTGGGCATAGTTTCCCATCATTGCATTTAATTTTTTTTAAATTTTACACTCCACATTATGTATTATATAGTACCAAGATGCACACAGATGATAAGTATATAGCTAGACAAATCTTCATAAAATGAACACATGGATCAAGAAACAGAGCATTGAAAATAAGCATGCAGATACACAAAAAAGACAATTTCTTATAGTTTTGAGTTTGAAAATTTTCTCAAATGAAACAAAAAGAATAGGTATCTATAGCAGGAAAAGTTTTGGGTTGGACTGCCTACCTTGAACCATTAGGAAGCTGATCTGGCTGGAGCACGATGCAAAGTTTAGATAGGGGGAGAATGACTCTGATTCCATTTCAGCCTATGGTGATTACCCAGCTGTTGGAAAGTTGAAGTATTGGACCTAATTATATTACCTAAGTTAAAATAAGCACCCTTGAGAATAAATTACCATATACATCAAGGTATATGTATTATGCAAGACTTGACATTCCCATTTCTTTATCTTATGAACAAGCCTTGGAATCTTCACTGAAAATAAATTCATTGTTGGTATGTTTTTGGCTATTTGTTTTCACTGATTGATATATACACTACTGGAACATTCCCAAGGCCATTACCTTCTGAGATTGAAATGTCAGAAACATTCTTGACTATGCCATCAATAAAAACAATACAAAAAAAACCAATAAATACTTAAAAACAATATTTTTTAATATAATAACAGAATTTGGGGTAAAACTGACATTTATTCACCCATGGCCTATTTGGTCCATACAGTAACCCTGTAGAATACACAGGGCATGTATTATAGTCTCTCCAGCTGACAAAGTCTTAGTAATAAATGACTTGCCCAAAGACACACAATTAGCAAGTGGCAGAGCCAGGACTTGCTTTCCATGTTTTCATGCTCCAATTCCAGATTCCTCTTTGGGGATACACGAATTAGAGGTAAGCATAAAGAAAATCATAAGACACAATTAAAATCACAACCAGTTAATCTATAGAATTTAAACTATTACTTATGATATCAACTATAAGACTGACAACTTATTTATTACAGTGTATTACAAAGACACATCTCATTGTTACTCTCTGGGAACCAAGCTGGTAATAAGATTTTGGTACTTAATTCATCAATAAATATTTACTGAGCACACACACGAAAAAAAAAAAAAAGAATTACAAGCACCCCAGTTACTTTCCCACGCTCTTTCAATTTATTCAACCCCCAAAGAACTGCTATCCCTACTACTAACAACATACATTTGTTTACATTCGCACATTTCTTGGATATCTGGCTGCTTGTCTTAGCATTATGGTTATGAGATTCATGCCTATTACGGGGTGTGCTGTTAATTTTGCAACCCCTTGCAAGCTCATTGTAACTCTAGCCCTTCCTCTCTTGTTCTATGACTCAACACATTTGGGACACAGAGGTTTAGAATTGCTGCCCTAAGCAGCTGAGAAATCAGAGTTCTGTTGTCCTGTCCATGGGGAAAACACAAAGTAGGGGATGAGAAATGGAGCCAAAGAGATTAGAAGCCCAAAAGATAGCAAACCGGAGCAAGAAGGAACAGGGCAAGAGGGCCCAGTACGTCTGTCAATAGTCCAGGAACATCTACGTTTCCTGGCCATGTTGGTGGTCAGCTTGTTGTAAGTAGACTTAAATAAGTAGTTTATATTCATTCACTATATGGGGTAAGGATTGAATAGTACACAGAACTTGCCTTCAAGAAATCCAGAATATGGGAAAGAGGACTGACATATAGAAAACAAGTAATTGCAATATAAAGTGGTAGGAATTGTAGTGGAAATGAAGCGCCTACAGGGGCTTTCATCTCTGCTAGCGGAGGTTCAGGCAACCCTTGTCCGAGAAAGAGCATTTTGCCTTAGGAGTTTGCTATGTGGACAGAAGTATAAAAATAGAAGAGTTTCCAGACACAGGGAATAATGTGCACAGTCATGAGGTCTGGGAAAGCATCATTTATGCAACCCATAGTCTTTCACTAAATCAGCAGCAGACTACGTATGTAGACACTGAATGTTGAAGACGTAAGAAGTTTTGATTGTGAAGACCCTTGCATGTCATGGCCAAGATTTAGGACTTATTCACTAAGCCACTAACGTATTTCATGTGGGGAAATATTGGCTCCGAAGCAGAGTTTTGGAGGGAGTGAGGAGGATTGATCGGTAAGTAGGAGATTGGACAGGCATAACTCCAGCCCCATTTGTAGAAATTTCTTGCTTACTCCACTCTTGCTCTGTTCTAGTGCCCACCCTGCTTCAGACTGTTTGGCTAAGTCTTTCCCTCTTTTACTCAGGACTTGACAAAAGAAAGGGGTTTTCTATGGGTAGGGGATGTTGACGAAGGATGATAACAAATTCCACTTACCTGCTCTGCGGAATGGTCAGGATCAGGCCAAGGATGCAGACTGGGCAGCTGAAGAGGGTTGGAGAATAATCCTCAGGAGAAAGGATGGAAAGAGACTCTTAAAGGATAAGTCAGCACCATGGACACTGAGGTCACCCTAGAAATGGTAGAGTTCAACTGAAGAGGAAGTGTTGTGAATTGGGTGCAAGAGCCCTCAATGAAAGTGGGGGTACTAACCAGTATTCATAATCGGCAGTGGCACGAAGAGGTAACGGGTAGCATAACCTACTAGCATGAGCTTGAAGGAAGATGTTTTTTGCACAATGGGGGAGGAAAAAAAATGGACACTGGGCTTTAAAAAAAAAAAGATTTTATTTATTTATTCATGAGAGACACACAGAGAGAGGCAGAGGGAGAAGCAGGCCCCATGCAGGGAGCCCGATGTGGGACACGATCTCAGGACTCCAGGATCACGCCCTGTGCAAGTGCTAAACTGCTGAGCCACCCAGGGATTCCCGGACACTGGGCTTCTAAGAGAAACCCAACATTGTTCTGAGTCCCATGGCCATGGTGTAGGGGAGGATAGATTGCCTCCATGGAAGACAGTGCAAGGAAGTGGTTTCATCAAGGAAAGTCAGGTCTCATTAAGGGAAAACAATGAGAAGAAATATTTTTCAAAAACAACTATTTTTGTTTTTCTTCATTGTGATGATCAATTTGAATGTGTCAACTTGGAGGGTGTTTTTAGAGATGAACATTTAAATCAGTGAACTTTGAGTAAGTAGATGGCCCTCCATGCTGTGAGTTGGCCTCATTCAATCTGTTAAAGGTCTCAATAGAACAAAAAGACCAGCCTCCCCAGGCCAGAGTGAATTCTCTAGCAAACTTCCCTTGGACATCATCTACACCACTGGCTCTTCTGGGTCTCCAGCCTGCCAGCCCAATATTGCAGATTTTGGACTCCTTGGTTTCTAGAATCACATGTGCCTATTTCTTTCCATATGGACACATGTCCTGTTGGTTCTCTGGAGAACTCTAATATATTCATCTTTCAGATTTTTCTTATATAGTGTTTCACAGAATCCTTAAAAAGATTGAGGACTTGGGAGAGTTTGTTTACAAAGCAACAGGGATTCTAGAGGGCAGAAGGCAAAAATTTTAGAGGGAAAACAACCTGGGTGGCCAATCAAGTCTTTGGAATAAGTGACAATGCCTGAAACCTAGGAAATTAATGTGTAACCCCATGATTTTTTTTAAAAAAGATTTTATTTATTTATTCATGAGAGACACAGAGAGGGGCAGAGACATAGGCAGAGGGAGGAGCGGACTCCCTGTGGGGAGCTCAATGCAGGACTCGATCCTGGGACCCCAGGATCATACCCAGAGCTGAAGACAGACACTCAACCACTGAGCCACCCAGGTGTCCCTGTGGCTGCATGATTTTAAATTAACTTACTATTTTCATACTAGAAATTATAAATCCCAGGAAAGCATGCAAAATTCCAGAGTATGTCATCTAGATGCTGCTTGCAGCCTCCCCTGCTGCTCTTTTGCCTCTGTAGGTCACTTCGAGAAACCCCAGGGTTGAGACCTCCTTTCCCAGCACAGGGCCTGCCCTGTAACAGGGCCTTGGTCTGATAGGCTTTTCAAAAACCTTTGACTCCTTCTCTTCTCTGAATGGCAAGTTCAGGACTGTTCATCTCTGGGGCACTGAGGAAGAGAACATCCTTCATGCTTTCCTAACTTCACACTCCAGTGGGCTGCATCCTGGCTGAAATCTGTAACCTTAGGGCTCTAGGCAGCAGCATCCTTTTTCTCAGTTTGCCTGAGAATCTCTTTGTCCCTCTGAATTTGTCCACCTGGGAAACGTGGCTTGCTACAATTACTTTCAGCCACACTGCTGATTCAGTAGCTGGTCCTTTAGGGTCCCTAAAGGATTTTGCTGACCCTCATCTTTCCCACTTTCTCTCTCACAGTGCCTGAAACTTCTACCATTAGTGATCACTTTTCAGTGACAGCAAGCAAAAACTCCTTGGTCTCTATTCCCCAAGCTAATAATATCAGATGGAAGCAGAGAAATGAATTAGGGATTATGTTTTATTATACCTAATGACCTTATTTCCTTGTATGGCCCATTCAGATAAGGAATTTGCCTTAATTGCTCTGTTTTGTTTTTTAAATAAATTTATTTTTTATTGGTGTTCAATTTACCAACATACAAATAACACCCAGTGCTCATCTCGTCAAGTGCCCCCCTCAGTGCCCGTCACCCATTCACCCCCACCCCCCACCCTCCTCCCCTTCCACCACCCCTAGTTCGTTTCCCAGAGTTAGGAGTCTTTATGTTCTGTCTCCCTTTCTGATATTTCCCACACATTTCTTCTCCCTTCCCTTATGTTCCCTTTCACTATTATTTATATTCCCTAAATGAATGAGAACATACACTGTTTGTCCTTTTCCGACTGACTTACTTCACTCAGCATAATACCCTCCAGTTCCATCCACATTGAAGCAAATGGTGGGTATTTGTCGTTTCTAATGGCTGAGGAATATTCCATTGTATACATAAACCACATCTTCTTTACCCATAGGGGCACCTGGGTGGCTCAGTTGGTTAAACGTCTGCCTTCAGCTCAGGTTGTGATCCCAGGGTCCTGGAATTGAGCAGAAGTCAGGCTCCTTGCTCAGCGGGGAGCCTGTTTCTCCCTCTGCCCCGCCCCCTGCGCATGTTCTAAAATAAATAAAATCTTCAAAAAATTTAGTAATACTTAGTAATAAAGACAAGATTTTTAATCTAGGGGATCCCTGGGTGGCGCAGCGGTTTGGCGCCTGCCTTTGGCCCAGGGCGCGATCCTGGAGACCCGGGATCGAATCCCACATCGGGCTCCCGGTGCATGGAGCCTGCTTCTCCCTCTGCCTGTGTCTCTGCCTCTCTCTCTCTCTCTCTGTAACTATCATAAATAAATAAAAATTTAAAAAAAAAAAAAGAGTTTTAATCTAGGTGTCTCTGGGATTAACTAGTCATCTGTTATTTATTCTTATAATGATACATTTTACTGATAATACTTCTCACTCTGTGCAAGTATACAGTACCATCGGGAATAGTCTATAAAGCCTTCTGTATACCAGGATAATGCAGTTCATACAACCTGTTAGGACTCCCACGTAAAGAATGTTTTAAGAAGTCTTTCATGAATATCTCATGTTCCTGTGCAGGTGCTCAAGTCATGATCAATCTCATCTCACTTCCCCTTCTGCTGTATTGCTGCTGGGCAATCATCTTCAGGGCTAAGATAGTCTAAGTCAATATTAAAATGCAAAAGACAAATAATCAAGTCGTTATCAGATTCCCATCTGGAAGCAATTAGGAGCCTGAAGGGCTGGGATTCAAGAAGGGTACACACACTCTATTGAAGAACTGAATGGAAGGAATGGAAAAGCCTTCAAGCCTGGCATTCTTCCAGAGAGGAAGGATGTGGTGATGCCCCACGAGGCCTCTCAGAATCAAGCGGCATGAACACCTGGACCCGTAGTGGGCTTTCTGCCAGACAAGAGGTTCAAGATGCTGGAAGAGATGGACCCAGAACCTAAACTGGGAAAAAAGAGTGCCCTTCTTCCTTGTTCTGCCCAGGATCAGAAGCTTCATTAATTCAATGAGCCCCCTGAAGCAACAACAGTGTTGCCTGAGAACTTGGTTCTGAAACTCCTATGCTGTCTGGAGTAGGCAGTAGGATGGTAAGAAGAGTCAAAATAGGTACTGTTGGTGAAGACATAAAATGTATATTCTTTTTTAGACGTTTGAGGTTTCTGAGACACAACAGAATAGAAAATAAGAAATCAAAATAAAGTGGTTGTAAGGAAGGACTACGATAAAGCTAATGACTAGGAGTTCTGTGAGCGGTTGAATGAGAGGGAGAGAAAGATGGGGGGGAGTACAGGGGGAAAGGAGGAGAGGAGGAGGGAGGAGGGAAGAGTGAGTGAGGAGAGGTCATTAACAGAGGCCTAGAGAGCTCAGATAAAATCCTAGGAGCTCAGGAACTTCTCAGGTATATACACAAAATGAGTCTTTTCTCTTTTGAAAAAAAAATATTTTTTTTATTTGAGAGAGAGGGGAGGGGTGGGGGTGGAGAGAATCTCAAGCAGACTCCCTGCTAAGGTTGAGCTGGATGTGGGGCTTGATCTCAAGAGTCAGATGCCTACCTGACCGAGCTGCTCAGGTGCTCCAAAATGAGTTTCAGAAATAAAGCATTTATCTGGATGGAAGACCAGAATTGACATGATGGTCATTTGACTGAATGAAAAGCATTGCAAGGTGTTTGGTGCTGTATCAATAAATGCTACCACCATTTATTTAGTGCGTGTATTTCTTTGGTTCATGTTCCCTCCACCCACCTTACCCCTTTAGCACTAATAAAAATTTCAGATTAGCTGGAAAGTATTCTATTCCTCTTTTTTTTTTAATTTATTTTTTATTGGTGTTCAATTTACTAACATACAGAATAACCCCCAGTGCCCGTCACCCGTTCACTCCCACCCCCCGCCCTCCTCCCCTTCTACCACCCCTAGTTCGTTTCCCAGAGTTAGCAGTCTTTACGTTCTGTCTCCCTTTCTGATATTTCCCACACATTTCTTCTCCCTTCCCTTATATTCCCTTTCACTATTATTTATATTCCCCAAATGAATGAGAACATATAATGTTTGTCCTTCTCCGACTGACTTACTTCACTCAGCATAATACCCTCCAGTTCCATCCACGTTGAAGCAAATGGTGGGTATTCTATCCTCTTAACTTGGAGCCATGAACACCAATTATAGTTATTACATTGCATATGTTTTAACCTCATATCTCATGATACAAACAATTACCTTTTATAGGACATTCTTTCAAGGAAAACTCAAGATTTAGAGAGTCAAAGCACAGCCGAATGAAACATGCACACAAAGATCTAAGCAAAAGGAGACTCTGGAAAGGTTCATACCAGAAAAGGGTTAACCCTTACCCCTACTCACAAAAACATGGTAAATGTGCCCATCAAAAGTTAGCATGACAAAGTTAATGTGTTCAGGAAATGGCTTAACTTTGAGTCAGAGAATCCAGAAACCAGAGGCAGAAATAAATTAGAATTAAAAAGTTAGAACCTGGGAGGTGATTTGGCACAGCTGTTTGGCTTCATGAAGATAAGTTATCCATATTTATACGTGGCAGATGAGGACACTGAGGTCTGAGGTCACCCAGCTGGTTAGTGGCCAAAAGAGAATTAAATCTCATGTTTCCTCTTCAGTATATGTTATCTACAGCTAATAAAAAAAAATTTAAAAATTATGATATTTTAGAAAAGCAGAGCCCAAATCCTAACATATTAAATGAGAGATTCAGGGCAAGAAAATCATTCTTTTTTTTTTTTTTTAAAGATTTTATTTATTTATTCATGAGAGACACAGAGTGAGGTAGAGACATAGGCAGAGGGAGAAGCAGGCTCCCTGCGAGGAGCCGGATGTGGGACTCGATCCCAGACCCAGGATCACGCCCTGAGCTGAAGGCAGATGCTCAACAGCTGAGCCACCCAGGCGTCCCAAAAGAAAACTATTCTTATCAAAAGAATAACTTAGGAATTTACAGCTATTTGATCTAGCTCAGGAGATCTTGAGGAAAAGAAAGTCTTCAATTAAGGTGTGGGAAAAGAAGGAAGGACATATTTTTTAAACAACTTCAGTGGCTTTTATTCATCTTTCAAATTTTTCTTCTATACTCTATACTGGGTTTCTACTTAACCACAAATACCTTCCACGAAGCCCATCAGAGTTCTTTGCGAGTAGATCAAACAACTTCACATTTATTTGTTACAACCATATTCCCAATGAAAGTTTCCCCAGGTTGTTGAGAGAAAGTGCGTTTCTCTCTTTTGATATAGCAGATATATTCAATTCACATTCTGTTGTCTATTACATATTTTAAAATATCACTGATGTTCAACAGGAGGAAAGAGCTGTGAACAAAATGACAGGTTATCTTTCCTGTTATACTGTGATGAGAAGATAAAATTTCTTCTTTGCTTAAAATAAATCATAATATACTAGTCAAAAGTAAATAGACTTTTTTCCTCTTTGTTTTAGAGTGAATTTCATGTTTCTTTTCATTTTGGAAGCTTGGGAATTGAAATATGTTTTGGAGTGAAGTTTCCTAAGACTGACTTACTGTGGACAGGATAATTAAGATGATAAACTTTTATCTTTGCAACTCAAATATGACTAAGAAAACATGAGATGATCTTTTGGACAGGTGGAATCAAGTAGAGTTATAGAACATGAAGTAACTACCAAGATCATCTCTTTGCCTTTACATTGAGCTATAACTAGATCTGAGGATTTTTTATTTACATGCAGAAAAAGACATGCTACTCTGTAAAAATTTTCTTGAATTTCTCGAATAGTTGGAAATGAAGCTTTCAGCAGTTTTTCAGCAACTGAAGAAAATAAAAAGTTCTCTTCAATGGAAATCTTAGTGGGCTAATAGAGTATTTCCCTGAATATGTTACATTTGCTGCCCATTCAAGCTTTCTCTTAAGATGATGAGCTAAGTAAAAATTTTCTTCTCTTCAAATGATTATTTCTAGATTGAATTGAATAAATATCTTGCTTCATATGAGAAAACCAGGGGCACCTATGTGGCACAGTTGGTTGAACATCCAACTCTTGGTTTTGGCTCAGGTCGTGATCTCAGGATTGTGATCTCAGAGTCCTGAGATGGAAACCTCCCTGGGGCTCCATGCTGAGCTGAGTCTGCTTGAGATTCTCTCTTCCTCTCCCTTTGCCCCTCTCACTCCTGCTGTCTCTCTAAAATAAATTAATAAACCTTAAAAAAAAAGAAAGAAAACCAGAATGTGATTCTTGACGAAATCTCTGACATCAGTTAATATAGCTTACATTATTAAATTTATTTACATTTAAGTTTACAAAACATTTCTTTCTTCTTTTTATGTCACTTAATTTCAAGGCATCTCTCTTCCTGATAATCTCATCTTTGTAAAGTAGAAGGTGTATTATTCCACACCCCATATAGATAGAAAAACTGAGATATGGAGAGATTAGGTGATTGCTAGATCTGATTCTAGATTATAATGTTCTCTTTTTCCTAACACAAAATATCTAAGAGTCTTTTTCAAACTGACCACAAACCAGAAAGGATGATTATGGGACATGATAGAGGTGTTAGCAAACACTATGGGGTAATCATTTTGCAATACATAGGTGTGTCAAATCAATACATATCACTTTAAACTTACACAAATGTTACATGTCAATTATATCTCAGTAAAGCTGGGGGGAAAGATATTGCTCCAATATATATGTACATATATATTTATATTTAGCTTGTCTACCTTTTAAATAATTTTTTTAAAAGATTTTATTTATTTATTTGAGGAAGGGAGAGAGGGAGGGAGGGAGGGAGAGAGAGAGAGAGAGAGAAAGAGAGATAGCATGAGCAGTGGGGAGAAGGAGAAGCAGGCTCCTGGCTGAGCAGGGAGCACAACATGAGGCTCAATCCTCATTGAGGACCCTAGGATCATGACCTTAACTGAAGGCAGATGCTTAATCAACTAAGCCACTCCTAAAGAATGCTTTTTAGGAAAATCTCACAAATGTAAAATATTATATGTGTGGTAGTTAGAATAGGTGATATTGAAACATTACTGGTCATTTAACTGAATAATAAATCTGAAAAAGTCATAAAAGATAAATATTATTTATATTTATACATGAAAGATATTTGAAAGGTAAATGCTTTGAAACTTTAAAGACTTGATTCTCCTTAAAATTGATTCATTGAAATATTTAATTATTATTTTTTAAAATTATGTTTTCTAAAAACAAACAGTAATTCACTATTAAATTCTATCATGCACAAGATTTTCACCTAATTTCAAATAACAGCAGAGATAGCTGTTATTCCCCACAGTAAAAAAAAAAAAAAAGCCAAAATGGAAGCAAAATAAAAAGCATAAATATTTAGAAGCATATGAGAAACAAAGACATTATTTGATGATAAAGAATCATTGCTTAATTGATAATTGGATTAAATGGATGATACTATAGGGAGCTCAAAGGCAAATGCCACATGGCAGTAAGTGCTGTACCTAACATTTTATACACTAAAATAATCATTACTAGATTCAGGAAGTATACAAGGGAGACATACCAATAGGCTTAAATGTAACTTCAGTTGCTGTTAGTTTTGGAATGGTCACTTCAGAATTAGTTTGAGGTTAATCTGTAACTGGTATTGACAGATCAGTGGGAACTCCGCTTCATCAGACTCAATTTTTTTTTTCATAGATTCTTCTCTCAACTGACCCTCAGAGAACAACAATTTTAAAGATTCTAGTTTAAATGTCTGGTAGTTGATAGCATCCTATTTTGATGTGCCAGTAAAAATTTTAATTCAATATCCTGCTACATATTGTCTATTTTTTTTTTTTATGACAGTCACACAGAGAGAGAGAGAGAGGCAGAGACACAGGCAGAGGGGGAGGCAGAGGGAGAAGCAGGCTCCATGCACTGGGAGCCCGATGCGGGATTCGATCTCGGGTCTCCAGGATCGCGCCCTGGGCCAAAGGCAGGCGCTAAACTGCTGCGCCACCCAGGGATCCCTGTCTATACAAATTTTATTGGTTATATCATTTTCTTTCTAAAGCACAGAACAAAAAGGCATAGAAAACTTTTGCAGTCTACTGAGATGCAACCAAAGACAAAGCCATTATATCAAAAGCAATTCAATACATATTGAAAAAAATGCAGTGGGTGGTGCCTGGGTGAAGTAGTGGGTTAAGCACCAACTCCTGGCTTCTGCTCAGGTCATGATCTCAGGGTTGTGAGATCGAGCTCCACATCAGGCTCCATGCTCAGTCTGGAGTTTGCTTGAGATTCTCCTTCCCTCTCTCTCTGCCCCTGCCTCTGCTTTCTCTTTCTCTAAAATAATACATCTTTAAAAAAATCTAGTGGATTTCATAAACAGTCTTAAATTTTCTGAAGGTGGCAATTTTTAAATTGTACATATGTGAAAATTTTAAACTATTGTATCACAGAAGATGAATGTAAGAATAATATATGTTCAAATTATAAAGCCAAGCCACATCAAGAAAAACAAGAGAGGAAGAATTTTAGAGGAAATGAGGCAACATAGCATAGATCTATTTATATAAATATCCTATATATGACATGGTTCCAAAAATGTCTAATTTGCAGTGTTAAGTATTTGATTAAACTTATATTTTCAAGAAGTGTATTAATCTGAAAAGAGCAATTAGGTGAAGATTTCACAAGGCCTCGATTTATGCTTAAAATACTATACAGCAGAAACCTCTAGACACCCAATTCCCACACAGATCCTGAAACTTCAACTCACAGTCTGGGAAATATTGGTACAGGACACGCTCAGATATAAAAATCATTTTCTGAATAGATTTAGAAGAGGACATATGGTAACTTTAGCTACTTATCTAAGTCAATCAAGAAGCTAATTAGCTTTGCTAATTCTTCAAAATATGTTATTTGGAGCTTTTCCATCACAAATCTATTTTTGTTGTTCTTTGATTTCATTGGTTTCAATTTTCTTTAATGTTTCAAAGTTGATTCTTCAGGGGGTATCTGACTGGCTCAGTTGGTAGAGCATGCAACTCTTGGACTCGGGGTTGTGAGTTTGAGCCTGCTTGGCATGGGGCCTACTTAAAATAAAACAAATAAAAAAAAAAAAAAACAAAGTTGATTCTTCAGTGTTCCTGACTGTAAATTATCAGTAGGAATATTGTTGGGCAAAAATATTTATCTGCTGACTAGAGTGCCACATTATTTTCTTTTAGAAATCCTCATCTATTATTGGTGGTACATATCGTACTGGCAATCTCCACTCTACTTCAATCTTTTTTTTTTTTTTAATATTTTTTTTTTATTTATTTATGACAGTCACACAGAGAGAGAGAGAGAGAGAGGCAGAGACACAGGCAGAGGGAGAAGCAGGCTCCATGCACCGGGAGCCCGATGTGGGATTCGATCCCAGGTCTCCAGGATCGCGCCCTGGGCCAAAGGCAGGCGCCAAACCGCTGCGCCACCCAGGGATCCCCACTCTACTTCAATCTAAAGATGAAGTCCTGTTAGAAAGTACATTTTTTTTCACACTTCGGTCCAGAGTTTTTTTTTTTTTATTTTTTATTGGTGTTCAATTTACTAACATACAGAATAACCCCCAGTGCCCGTCACCCATTCACTCCCACCCCCCACCCTCCTCCCCTTCTACCACCCCTAGTTCGTTTCCCAGAGTTAGCAGTCTTTACGTTCTGTCTCCCTTTCTGATATTTCCCACACATTTCTTCTCCCTTCCCTTATATTCCCTTTCACTATTATTTATATTCCCCAAATGAATGAGAACATATAATGTTTGTCCTTCTCCGACTGACTTACTTCACTCAGAATACCCTCCAGTTCCATCCACGTTGAAGCAAATGGTGGGTATTTGTCATTTCTAATAGCTGAGTAATATTCCATTGTATACATAAACCACATCTTCTTTATCCATTCATCTTTCGTTGGACACCGAGGCTCCTTCCACAGTTTGGCTATCGTGGCCATTGCTGCTAGAAACATCGGGGTGCAGGTGTCCCGGCGTTTCATTGCATTTGTATCTTTGGGGTAAATCCCCAACAGTGCAATTGCTGGGTCGTAGGGCAGGTCTATTTTTAACTGTTTGAGGAACCTCCACACAGTTTTCCAGAGTGGCTGCACCAGTTCACATTCCCACCAACAGTGTATGAGGGTTCCCTTTTCTCTGCATCCTCTCCAACATTTGTGGTTTCCTGCCTTGTTAATTTTCCCCATTCTCACTGGTGTGAGGTGGTATCTCATTGTGGTTTTGATTTGTATTTCCCTGATGGCAAGTGATGCAGAGCATTTTCTCATATGCATGTTGGCCATGTCTATGTCTTCCTCTGTGAGATTCCTGTTCATGTCTTTTGCCCATTTCATGATTGGATTGTTTGTTTCTTTGGTGTTGAGTTTAATAAGTTCTTTATAGATCTTGGACACTAGCCCTTTATCTGATAGGTCATTTGCAAATATCTTCTCCCATTCTGTAGGTTGTCTTTGAGTTTTGTGGACTGTATCCTTTGCTGTGCAAAAGCTTCTTATCTTGATGAAGTCCCAATAGTTCATTTTTGCTTTTGTTTCTTTTGCCTTCGTGGATGTATCTTGCAAGAAGTTACTATGGCCGAGTTCAAAAAGGGTGTTGCCTGTGTTCTTCTCTAGGATTTTGATGGAATCTTGTCTCACATTTAGATCTTTCATCCATTTTGAGTTTATCTTTGTGTCTGGTGCAAGAGAGTGGTCTAGTTTCATTCTTCTGCATGTGGATGTCCAATTTTCCCAGCACCATTTATTGAAGAGACTGTCTTTCTTCCAATGGATAGTCTTTCCTTCTTTATCGAATATTAGTTGCCCATAAAGTTCAGGGTCCACTTCTGGATTCTCTATTCTGTTCCACTGATCTATGTGTCTGTTTTTGTGCCAGTACCACACTGTCTTGATGACAAAAGCATAAGATACCTAGGAATAAACCTAACCAAAGATGTAAAGGATCTATACCCTCAAAACTATAGAACACTTCTGAAAGAAATTGAGGAAGAAACAAAGAGATGGAAAAATATTCCATGCTCATGGATTGGCAGAGTTAATATTGTGAAAATGTCAATGTTACCCAGGGCAATATACACGTTTAATGCAATCCCTATCAAAATACCATGGACTTTCTTCAGAGAGTTAGAACAAATTATTTTAAGATTTGTGTGGAATCAGAAAAGACCCCAAATAGCCAGGGGAATTTTAAAAAAGAAAACCATATCTGGGGGCATCACAATGCCAGATTTCAGGTTGTACTACAAAGCGGTCCAGAGTTTTTGTAAACATGTACTTACCTTTGAAGATATGCTCTTGTAGAAAATAAAGGGTTTTTATCATTCAAATTTAAGTGATCTTGCTAAAATGCTGCAAAAATGCAGGAATATTCATCTCACTTACAGTTAAGTATGCTACAACAGATGGTGTGATCCCACACAGAGGAAACACTGAGAATCCTTCTTAATCATGACAATTATCCTGTTAAATGAATGAGATCAATTATTCTATCTTCATTCATGAGATCAATAGTCATAGAAAACTTTTGGAATTTTATTTTCCTCTTTAGAGCCCTCAACTATACTAGTATTATTATTATTGCCTGTTTTTTTTCCCCATGAAACATATATCTTATATACAAATTCTTTTTATCACTAGATCAGTCATGTTTAGTATTATTTTGATTCCATCAAGATTTTCTTATTATTGTGCCAATCCATAAGGTCATAATTACAATAGAGTCCAAGAAAAATAAAAATAATTAAGGGTCAAGAAATGGTCCTCATAGTTCAACAACAATGGTCATTTTCTCTACCCAGAGTTTTCCTTAAGCAAAAACCTTAGACACATTAACTGGAATCACCTCATTCTTAAATACTATAGTTGATATACAAATTATGAGTTTTTCCAGAAAGTATACATCAGGATTTTTGATCATTGATAAAATGGTAGATTACTCCAAAAGAAATCCTATAGTTTGGAAGATGGCATTCTGTAGTATTTTCTTTCCACTCTCTTTGGAACTTGTGTTGAATTTGGTATTGTTTGCAAATGCTTCATTTGCCTCTATTTCAGAGTTGGGAGCAAATGCAATGGCGACAGCTTCTAATACAACTTGAGTAATTCCTACTCAAATCTGTGATTATTTTTACAAAGAGAAAGGTGTTTTGAAATATCCTGGACCATATGGTGAAAACACTGAGCCTAAATGTGATGCATAATATTTTTAAAGCAATAAACTTCATATTTATTGGGATTTCACAGTTTTAACTTTTTAGCCAGTGTCATAGAACTCTATTCTTTGTCAGGTCTAGAAGCAGGGACAATCTGATTCTCAATTTCTGCCTTTTGCATTGTTAACAACAGTTCACATGTTTATCCATGCCATGCAATTTTGGTAGTCTGAAGTTCATTATTAACCATATTTGTTTTTCCTTCATTATTATTATTTTTTTACAGAGGGGGAGAGACAGGTGGGTAGGGGTGGAGGGAGAGAGAGAATATTAAGCAGGCTCCACGCTTAACATGGAGCATGGTGCAGGGCTTGATCTCATAACCCTGAGATCATGACCTGAGCTGAAATCAAGAGTTGGACACCTAACCAACTGAGCCCCTATTAACCATTTTTCAAGCCATACTTTGATATCTTGGATGCTCTCCAGTTCAACATTTTTGATTTTTGTTTTTATTCTTAGGATCACTCTAACCAGAACAGCATACTGTATCAAATCAAAATGTTTTACCTTCCATTAATAGGAGGTTTTTTCCATTAATATTTGTCAAAAACTTGAGGTTCACTGATTCTAGTAGCTTTGAACTATATGAATAAAGCTTTCCAGAAATAGCTGGATGCCTTGAGAATGGCAAACCACAAGAAGCTGCTCTGTTAACTCCACAGCAAATAAAACATATGCAGAATGATGTCTGACCACATCTCAGTTCATTCTAGAAAGTTGCAACTATCATAATCTAGTTTCTCTGAAGTAGATATTGCATAAATTGCCTCTGTGTCAGTTTTAACAGGGCCAATTTGGGGGGAATGTATTGCCCAATAAAAATATGGAATGAAGACACAAAGCACAACAGATCAGTGTATTGGCCTGGGAGCCAGAATCATACCAGCTGCTGGACAAAAGTTTAGTGGGATTGTGTGGCCAAGATGGGCAAGTACCAGATCAAGGTAGACTCAGACAAGGTGAAAGCTGAAGGGGTTTGGTGTAGTCTTCTCAGTGCACACAAGGAAATTGAGTAAAGGAACAGCCATTGATCTGTAATCTGCTGCATGATGCTCTCGATGATCTTGTACCCATGGACCCCAGCAGGCGGCCAGGCTCCACACCTTATTTTTCTTCATCTTGAATTTCTGATTTGTTATGTTCTCACATTTCTATGAGGTCTTGATTAATTATATTTGTGTTGGAGTATTGTATTACAGTATTTTTCATGGTTTCTGGCCTTTTAAAACTTTTTTTATGGTCACATATGATCATTCGTACAAGTGTTCTCTACACCTTGCAAAGAATGTATATTGTAACTATTGGATATTGTGATCTATGAATGCCCATTGGATCACATTTTCTGAATCACAGTGTTCAAAATCATCACTGGGTTTTTTTTTTTTTTGATTGTTTATCCAATTATGATTGTGGACTTCCCTAGCTTTAAAAAAAAATGTCTTTTTACAAGTAGTTTTAACTGTTTTTGGCCTTTTTCTTTAAATGCAGGATTTTTTTTTAAAAGATCTTATTTATTCACAAGAGACAGAGAGAGGCAGAGATATAGGCAGAGGGAGAAATAGGCTCCATGCAGGGAGCCTGATACGGGACTAGATCCTGGCATTCCGGGATCACGCCCTGAGCCAAAGGTGGACGGTCAACCACGAGCCACCCAGGTGTCCCTTTTACTCATAATACATGTTGATTTTCCTGTGTCATCAAGAGCAGGCAATCTCATGCAGGTGAGTGAATAGGGCATAGGGAGCTTCCTTGGTTTCTAAGTTTAAGAGGACTCTCCTGTTGTATCAGTAAAGGGCAGTTTCCTCTAGACTGCCATATACTTAGGATGCTTTATAAGAATCCAGTGATTCGTAACCACAAACCCAAAACCTATAATAGACACACAAAAAATCGCGGAAAAAAAACTACAAAAACTCAAAAAAAAAATCAATCACACACACAAAAAATGAGCAAGAGAAAAAGAAACAGAACTACAAAAACCAGAAAATAACAAAATGGCAATAAATACATACCTATTAATCATGATTTTAAATGTACACGGCCTAAATGTTCCAATCAAAAGTCAAAGCGTGGAAGAATGGATAAAAAACAAACAAACAAAACCCAAAAATAATAAGATCCATCTATATGCTGCCTACAGGAGAGTCACCTCAGATCTAAATGGTCTGGATGGTCCTAGAGCCTATAATGCTAAATGAAATAAGTCAGAGAAAGACAAATACCATATGATTTCATTTATATGTGGACTCTTTAGAAAAACCCAAATGAATAAACAAATAAACAAAAAACAGGATCAGACTTGTAAATAAAAACTGATGATTGCTAGAGGGGACTTAGCAAATGAGTACACGGAGGGAGGTTCAGGCTTACAGTTGATTGAGTCATGAGAATAAAAGACACAGCCTAGGGCATATAGTCAATGATATTATAATAGTGTCATATGGTGACATTGGTAGGTACACTTCTTATGAGCACAGCATAATGTGTAGACTTGTGGAATCCCTGTGCTTTATTCTTGCACTCCCAGAACCACCACTTGAAGATTCTTCCCTTTTCCCTAGAAGTAGCACCTTCCCAAAAGAGCCCCTTCTGGTCCTATTCATGTCATAGCCCCCCCCCACCCCCCCCACCCCGACTCCTCCAGTAGCCAATGCTCTCATTCACCAGGTCTCACACCTACTCTTAATCATTCTCCTTGAGGGAATGACTCTCCCTCCAGATTGTTCTCTTTGGCGTTAACCAGTGCTACAGCACGACTGCAACCCCCACCCCACCATATTGGCTTCTGGATCCTACAGTCTCTGAAATACTGGGGGTTCAAACAAACTCTTTTGGTCTCTGATGTTTATTTCCTCACTTGTGTGTACATTGAAGAAATTTGTAATATTTTTAGTCTTCTAATTGTGCAGTGGGCATAAGGGCTATGAGTGATTTTATTTGCTTTCCTTGTTGATCTGTTGGTTTTTTTTTTTTTTAAAGTTGTATAAAGGATGAAAATTTATGTGACTGCCATTATCCTCTGGAAACTCAAAAGAAGAAAAATAACCATTACCTAGAAAAATCAGTTGTTAAAAATGTATGTTATTGTAGATCATTTTGGAAAATCTTTAGAGAAAATCATTTCATCCTGAGTGAATTAAACAGATGGTTTTATAGTTGTTTTAAAATGTCATTTCCCTCACCCCCTGTTTTACACATGCCTTCTATTTGGTTCTAATCTACAAAATGTTGAAAATAACCTGGTATTAATTGGTGGTGACACAATGTTTAATGAATTTAGGGGTCATTTGGAGAGAATCATGGAGTTTTGTTAATTACTGATGGCTCCAGAATAAAGGAAAGAGAGACTATCTTGAAAGCTGCTTTTTTCCTGGTAGTCTAAGAGATGATATTGCTATTACAAACCATAGAATTTATGAGCTAATTTCTTTGAATTATTTCAGCACGCATTTTAGCTCCAATGTAATCCTAGGCTCAATACATTTTTCTTGGAAAGCGCAATTTTAAAGCTTACTATAACTAGCCATTGTATTTTTCTTTTTTTTCCATTGTATTTTTCAAACCTAATTCCGTATTCAGTGTTTGCTAAAGATCTACTGACATTAAAGGAATTTAATTTTGAATTTATACAGGGCCATCTTAAAACTTTTCATTTGAGAGGAAACACTACTTGAGTCTAACTGAAGTAAAATGATACTTCAAAATGCATTTAATCTTCTAAAAAGAACTTAATCTTTAACTATAATAATAATTTTAACACTTAAGATACTTTAATAATCAGCCAACAGTTCAACTCACCAGAAAAGTATTGACTCATATTAGGTGTGAAGTGATGCAAAGATAGAAAGACAGATATGCTCTACGCCGTACTTTGAGGAGTTTCTGCTCCAACAATTACAAGCTGAATAATAGCAATAATCAAACATTTATTAAATGTTTGCTATTTGGTAGGCACAATGCTAAATGCGGTACATGTGTTATCTTAAGTCCTATTAATTCTAAAACAAAGAATGAAGAGGAACCACATGTAACTGGAGCAGAGGTATGATTAAGGATCGAAAAATAATTGATGCCTTCATGAGTGAAGTCTTGTATCAGTCAGAAATAATTATGAAGACTTTGTTATATATTCTTCCAGAAATATAATAGTTTTGCTTTTTATATTTAGACCAATAACTTGTTTCAAATTAATTTTTATATTTGTTGTGAGGAAAATAGCGTAGGTAATTTTTTCCCATATTGATATCCAGGCATTTCAGCATTATTTGTTTCCCCTATGGAATTATGTTGTTGACTTTATCAAAATCATTTAACCTTGTGTGTGTGGGTCTACTTCTGGTCTCCATTCTACTGCTCTACTTTTTTAGCTAATACAAAATTTTCTTGATTACTGTGAGTTGAGAGTAAATCTGGAAATTAGGTAGTATAAGTTCTCCAAATTTGTTCTTTACCAGTTATTTGGCTATTTTTGGTATTTTTCATTTTCATAAGAGTTTAAAAAATTACCTTATCAATTTCTACAAAAATGTCTATTGGATTCAATCTGTATGTCATTTCATGGAGAATGGATATTTTACCAATATCCAGTCTTAAAAATCAATGAGCATGACACAATTCTCCATTCATTTAGATAACAATTTCTCTTGTGTATGTAGTTTTCAGGTTAGTGGTTTTGTAGATCCTTCATAAAACATATTTCTGAATAGCTTGTTGGATGCTGTTACAGCATTTTGAAATATTTTACTTTTTAATTGCTTATTTGATATAAAACTAAAAAAAATTTTTGTATATTGATCTTGGTTCCTGTGATCTTGCTAAATTCACTTATTCTAGTAGTTTGGGTAGGTTCTAGTAGTTTGGGTAGGTTCTTTGGGAGTTTTTTTTTTTTATATAGAACTCATACTGTCTGCTATTCTTATTTCTCATGTTGTTTATACTTCCTTTCTCTATATCTTGGATAATTTTGCTAAGAGTTTATCAATTTTACTAATATTCAAAAAAAAAAACAAAAACAAAACCAAACACTTGGGGTGCCTGGGTGGCTCAGTCAGTTAAGTGGCTCAGGTCATCAGATCTGTTTCTTCCTCTCCCCCTTCCTACTCGTGCTCCCTCTTGCTCTTGCTCTCAAATAAATAAAATCTTTAAAAAAAAGAAAAAAAGTTGACCAGTGAAGCAATCTGGTCCTGAATTTTTGTTTGTTGGGAGATTTTCGATTACTGAATCCATCTCCTTAACAGTACCTGGTTTGCTCAGACTTTCTATTTCTTCATGATTCAGTCTTGATAGGCTGTATGTTTTTAGAAGTTTATCCATTTTTCCAGGTTGTCCAGTTTATCTTTTCAAAAACACAACTCAAGTTTCATCTACCTTTTTGAATTTTTAGTCTCTATTTCATTTTTGTGCTGATCTTTATTTCCTTTTTTCTGCTAACTTTGAGCTTAGTTCTTTGTTTTCTAGTTCCTTGAGGTGTAAGATTAGGTTGGTTATCGGAGATCTTTCCTGTCTCTTAATGTAGGTATTTATTATTCTGAAATCTCTCCTAGAACCACTTTTGCTGTATCCCATTAGTTTTGTTTTCTTACCTAAACTCTGCTGCTACAGTGTCTCATCTTCAGATGACAGAACCAAAGAAGCGATGCTTTAAAGTTTCTGGATCTCTCTCTATCCTGAACATGCTCATCTTGGAGACTAATTTGGAGCTGAGTGCCCAACGTGAAGTTGGCTTGCCATCCAGATGCTGTGTGACATTGTTGTAACAAGCTGGTTTACAAAGGTGTAATTTTAAGAGCTCATATAAGTTGTCTTAGGGAGAGAACAGTACTTTTAAGAATATGTCCTTATTATTTGGTTATGGAGAAGAAATATCTGAGCATAGTATGCATGGTATGTGATAAGAAAAAGGGATTGAGAATGAGCAATGGAGGAACAAGAAAGAAAGTTTGAAGTGGGCAGAGCAACATGGAAGAAGGCTAATGCTTGAGGAGCTGAGATGACTGATGAGAATTTTAAGAATAGGGATTAATTGCTAATATTCAACTTTATGATTGCTGCATAGTTGTTATAGATCCGGTTTCCCTAGATCTAGATCTTAAGAATTTAAGTGCAGTTTATTCTGGAGGTAAAAGAAACTCCACTGGGAAAACAGAAATAACTTTTTCTTCTACTTTTGAGGATACCATATCTTGAAGGAGACTGCATCCACCCTGGAGGGTGTCATTCCCAGGCTAATGGGCCCTTTAAGAGGACATTCAGACATTCTCTCAGGTTGGCAGCTTCTCAATTATACCAAACAGGAGATCCCTCGGCATGGCTCCATCATTGCCTTCCTTGCAATGAAAAAAATTCCGAGATAGAAATTTTTATGTAGGAAATTTATTGGAAAGTGCTCTTGGGAAGCACTTGTGGGGAATGAAGTAGGATTACACAGACGAGGGAGGTAAACATCAATGCAACAGCAACAAAATCCTCAGCCAGAGGATTTTAGAAAAAGCTGTCACTTGGTAACATTCCCAGCAGCTGGGTGAATGAATGCCCTGGCCCTGAAGAGGGCAGGATAAGGCTGATAAAGCTACTCAGCTGTGGACTTCTACTATCTTTCTGAAAAGGGCAGAGTGACCCTAGGGGTAGAACCATGGGCTTAGAGACTCAGCCACAGAGTGGAGCCCCCAGTCACAGAGGGTTTTCTCAGCCCTTGAAATCTCATAAAGTTTGCCTAGATGACTTTGAAATTGTTTAAAACAGCTAACTCTTTCCATCCATCTTCTCCCTTTCAGAACAAAAATGTCCATAACAACTATCCTATGCCTGGTAATTATTATGTTTTCAGAGCAGATAACTTGTCTTCTAGCTTCACAGATCCACAACTGAAGAGGAATTTTGACAGATCATACCCAGAGTCTCACCTCTATTTGGGATGTGAGATTTGAGACTTTAGAGCTGATGATATTTAGATGAGATTTTAGACCTAAGAGCTGATGCTATAAGGGGGTAAGACTTTTGAAAATGTTAGATTGGGTGAATCTATTTTCACTCACCGACCAAGCAGCACACTGCATGTGCAATAGATATGAATCTTTGGGGACTTGAGAGTAGATTATGGTAGGCTAAAAAACGGTCCCCCCAAATGTTCACATTCTAATCCTTAAAACCTGTGAATAAGTTACTGTATATGGTAAGAGACACTTTGCTGATGTGATGAAGTTAAGGATCTTGAAATGGGAGTATATGCTGGATTATCGGCATGAACCCTATGTAATCACATAGGTCTTTAAAAGCAAAGAATGTTTCCTAGCTGTGGTAAGAGGGAGATGTGACTTCATAAGAATGGTTATAGATATGCAATGTCACAGATTTTAAGATGAAGGGGTCATGAGCCAAGGAAGGTGGGGTGGCCTCTAGAAAGTAGAAAAGGGAAGGGAACAGATTCTATCCTAGATCTTCCAGAAAGAAAAGCAGAGCTGCTGACACTTATTTTAGTGCACTGAGACCTGTGTCAGATTTCCCACCTACAGAATTGTGGGATAATACATTTGTGTGGTTTTAAGCCAGTAAATTTGTGGCAATTTGCTATAGCAGCAACCGGAAACTAATAGAAAATTTAGTAATTTGGCTTCTCTCACAGTCAGATCCTAGGTGTGAATTTCAGCATAGTTTGCTCACCAGCTGCGGATGTGATCTCTTCTGTGTCCATAGAGGTCTTATAGCTTTTGTTTTTAAAGATTTTATTTATTTGAGAGCGAGCGAGCACGCAAATGAGCATAAGTAAGGGGGAGGAGGAAGGATAAAGGAAGAGGGAGAAGCAGACTCCCCACTGAGCAGGGAGCCTGAATCAGGGCTTGATCCCAGGATCCTGAGATCATGACCTGAGCCAAAGGCAGAAGCTTAACCGACTGAACCACCCAGGCATCCCTTGGCCTCACAGCTTTTACACTGTGCCCTGAATTGATAGGTGGCTGACCTGAACTTGTCATTGTCTTCTTTCAGCACTTAACAACCAACAGCTTGTATAGTTCTTAAAATTACCTTGGTTCTAGATTTGCAAAATACTAAAGATATTCCAGAAGCTAGGGAATTCCCTACCTGTATTCCATCCCAATCTACATAGGTCAGTCTTAGTAATTATGTTATTACAAGATGCCAGCTTTTTATCCCAAGGAAAGGGTCCTTGTTGCTGCTTGGTCAGTGAGTGAATCTATAACCCTGAGGATCTGCTTCTTAGAGTCTCTTCTGGTAAAGTCTTGGTTTAGGTGTCCTAAGAAGAGAAGCCTAACAGAAGAATTTGAATGCAAGTAGATTATTTGGTAAGAGGAAAAAAGAGAAAAAACAGAAGGAACTGAAACAGAAGAGGGAAGGCAGCCAATATATAAAGTGCTTGTAATGTATAGCCAGCTGGTCAAGAAAAATTAGGCCCTTTTTATGCAATGTTTTATAAGAGGTGCTTTTTCTCTGATTTGTCTACCCTGACCATTGGAATTGTGACTGTATATGTTGATGCTATCTACCTTGTTCAGATACTTCTGCTGTGGTAGACGTTAGTGGAATCCACCAAACTAAGTATTTCCAACTCTGTTTCCTGGGAACAGAGAAAGATTTCACTTTTTAGCTACCTTGTGGTCATGTGACTGGTTCTGGACAATGATTTGTGAGCAGAAGAGATAGAAATTCTGTATGTCACTTCTGGGCTGAAGCATTTAATTGCTACGGTGTGCCTTGGTTTCTCGCAGTGGTATGCCAGTAAACTGAAAAAAAAAAAATCCAACTCTGACTTGCAGCATTTGCCAATTCTATGGTATAAACACTCTCACTGTGGTAAATTTCAGCCTTCCCCATAATGTTTTTGAACAGTGAATTGAGAAGAGATGTGCACATTCAGGTCACACAAAGCAGCATAAGTGGTTCCATCACACTACTGGCTTATTACCACCCCACTTAATCACCAGCAATTGGGGCCTTGTTGCCATTGTGCTGGAAAGTGAAAGAATTCTAAAATCTTCTTTGAGAATCACTTCTGGTATCAACAGTCTTATCTGAATTTCTTTCCCTTTAGCAAAATGCCTGAAAACATGAGAGAGGGTAAATACTCCATCAGTCTAGTTGCCAGCATGAGGAGATGTGGAACAGACTTCCAGCCAATCTGCCAAGGACACGTAGCATGAGGGTGAGAAATCTTTGTGTGTGGTGGTGGTGGTGGTGGTGGGGGGGGGGGTGTTGCTGTTTGTCTCAGAATGTAGTCCAGATCATCCTGATGAGTACAGCTCTCTCTGCAGGGATTCTTTTATATTGAGAACTATGAGAAAATTGAAGTTTTGGATTAGAATAACGGTAGCCAGCATTATTGGATTAACTTTAGACAATTTTTGAAGGTAATTTAAAAATCCATTTGTAGCAAGCAAAACTACAAACAACAAATAGGATGGCTAAAGTGTAATTATGGAACTATTTTTGTCTCTAGATTCATAGTCTCTAGCAATTTGGGCCTAGTCTCTTTCATTGAAAATATAATAAGCACCTTTTAACTATCAGAAACTAGAGAGAAAACAATTCTTTTTTTTTTTTTTAAGATTTTATTTATTTACTCATGAGAGACACACAGAGAGAGAGAGAGGCAGAGGGAGAAGCAGGCTCCACGCAGGGAGCCCAACATGGGACTCGATCTCAGGTCTCCAGGATCAGGCCCTGGACTGAAGGTGGCGCTAAACCGCTGAGCCACTCGGGCTGCCCAGAGAGAAAACAATTATTTCCTGAAAATTCCAAAAATGTGAGATGCTGTAATGAAAAAATAGGCTAAGTGTTTTGGGATCACAGAAAGCCAAACATTAAACTCTGTTTCAGGAAAGATGAGAGAGATGACTAAGTCTTCAAAGAACTCGAAGTCTTCATTCAACTTTCACAGAGTAGGAGTTGTCAAGGAAGTGGAAGGAGATGAGCTAAAAGGACAGACTGAGTACCTCCTGAAAAATCTTTCCTGTTATTTATGTCTCCCTACCACCCGACTTCCCCTATCTCATACCACCTTCTAAGACGTTTCCAGTTCAATTTCCTCTGGGACATGACACCAGGCACTTTTCTGCACGATATATTTTTCTTCACTGTTTCACTCTACTGTGGGCCATAGTCCACTCTGGAAATGGTGTTGCTGCCTCCACAGGGCCTCCCTCAGGCATAAAGTGAATGACAGATGGTTTTCTTCCTTTCTGTCCCTAATGCCTTTACTCTCTTCAGTTTCTAGTGACAAGGCTGTCTTGGCAAATTAGGCTTTGCTACAAGGTTGTAGGTTATGAAGACAGTGAGATGTCTGAGTGATTTTAAGTTATAAGCTTAGTATGACTCTATCATCCAGAGGAAAACAGAAAACTGTCATGATCCCTTTCCCCCACCAAGTGGACACTTGGCGACACATCCCAGGATTCTTTTACATCTCCCTCCATGTCATCTCCATGTTCCAAGCTTATTGGTGGGAATCGCTATCCAATTCAGGGAATTGTTTCTTACTATTCAAAAGGGATTTCATTTTCCCACCAAACACATACCCACAGTAATTTTCTGCTGATATTTCTTTTTCTTCTTTACCACATCATCTCCAATTCAGGCAGCACAGGCCTGAATCAAGAGAGGGATGGGTTAGGGAAAATTCCTGACTCTGAATGAAAAAGGGCTCCAACCATATGTAAGGGACTTGAAAGACCTTGAGATGGATCAGGTAAGGGTTTCTGCCTTAGAGTCTAAAGTTTCCTGGGATGGGAAAGGAAGCATCTGAGAAACAGGATAGATGCCATTGAAGGTCAGAGAATGAGGCCCTGAACTATCCCTTCCTTCCTAAGGGGGAAGCCCGAACTCCCAGATTTGTTTGTAGAGTGCAGGAGCAGAAGGGACTCAAGCTCTCTCTCTGAGCAGAGCCCCAGGAAAGATGAAAAGACCCTTCAGATGAAATGGCTAGAACAATGTCTAGTAGAAAAGGGCCCAATCATGCACAGGAGAACCAAATGTTTCTTGGGCTTGTAAGTCTGTTAATTTATTTTATTAATTTCTTTCATTAATAAGCTATTACAGAGTTGCTTATTTTCATGTGCAAAATAATGCTTATGTTGTGTACAACTCTCTTCCATGGAAGAAGAGATTGTTTCAAGAATTCCTAATTCAGTTGTGGGTACAGGACATACACATTTGGAGTGATGGGAAACAATACAAAGAAAGCACCATCAAGCCAAAGCAATACTGAGAAAGAAGAACAAAGCAGAAGTATCACAATCCCAGATCTCAAGATATACTACAAAGATGTGTTGATCAAAACAGCATGGCACTGGCACAAAAATAGACATAGACCAATGGAACAGAATACAAAGCCCAGAAATAAACCTATGATTGTATGGTCATTTAATTTTCAACAAAGGAGGAAAACATATTCAATGGGGAAAAACAGTCTCTTCAATAAATAGTGCTGAAAAAACTAGACAGCCATATGCAAAAAATGAAACTGAACCACTTTCTTACACCACACACAGAAATAAACTCAAAATAAGTTAAATACCTAAATGTGAGACCTGGAAACACAAAAATTCTAGAAAAGAGCATAGTCAGTAACTTCTCTGACATCAGCTGTAGCAACATTTTGCTAGATAGGTCTCCTGAGGCAAGAAAAACAAAAGCAAAATAAACTATTGGGACTACATCAAAATAAAAAGCTTCTGCACAGCAAAGGAAACAGTCAATAAAACTAAATGGCAACCTTCTGAATGGGAGAAGAGGTTTGCAAATGATATATCCAACAAAGGGTTAGTATCCAAAATATATAAAGAATTTATACAATTCAAAACCCCCAAAACAAATAATCCAATTTAGAAATGGGCAGAAGACATGAACAGACATTTCTCCAAAGACATACAGATGGCCAAAGGACACATGAAATATGTTCAACGTCATTCATCATCAGGGAAAGTACATGAAACCACAATAATATATCACCTCACACCAGTCAAAATGGCTAGAATGAAAAAGACAAGAAATAACAAGTGTTGCCAAGGATGTGGAGAAAAAGGAACCCCTGTGCCCTGCTGGTGCGGAATGTAAATTGGTACATCCACTATGGAAAACGGTATAGAGATTCCTCAAAAAAATAAAAAATAAAAATAGAAATATCATATATCTAGTAATTCTGCTACTGAGCATTTACCCAAAGAAAATGAAGACACTAACATGAAATGATACATGCACTTTTATGTTTATTGCAGCATTGCTGATAATAGCCAAGATATGGAAACAACCCAGTGTCTATCCATAGATGAATAGATTGATGTGGTGGGGTTTTTTTTTTTTTTCGTTTCTTTTTTTTTTGTAAATTTTTTATTGGGGTTCAATTTGCCAACATATAGAATAATACTGAGATGGACACTTGATGGGATGAGCACTGGGTGTTATTCTATATGTTGGCAAATTGAACACCAATAAAAAATAAATTTAAATAAAAAAAGAAAAATACTTACAAACTAACAACAAAAAATAAACACCCAGTGCTCATCCTGTCAAGTGCCCACTTCAGTGCCTGTCACCCAGTCACCCCCAACCCCCACCCACCTCCCCTTCCACCACCCCTAGTTTCTTTCCTAGAGTTAGGAGTCTTTCATGTTCTGTGTTCCTTTCTGATATTTCCCACTCATTTTTTCTCCTTTCCCCTTTATTCCCTTTCACTATTTTTTATATTCCCCAAATGAATGAGACCATATAATGTTTGTTCTCCGATTGACTTATTTCACTCAGCATGATACCCTCCAGTTCCATCAATGTGGTGTTTTTTTTTATTACACACACACGCACACACACAATGCCAATAAAAAAGAAAGATCTTGCCATTTATGACAACATGGATGAACCTAGAGGGTATTACAAAATAAGTGAAGTTGGACAAAGACAGACAAATATCATATGATTTCACTTTTATGTGGAATCCAAAAAGCAAAATAATAAACAAAAAGGAGAATCATACCTAAAAATATACAGAGCAAACTGATGGGTGTCAAAGGGGTGTTGGGGGTGCACAAAATGGGAGAAGGGGAGTGGGAGGTACAGGCTTCCAGTATGGGCTGAATGTCATAGGGATGAAAGATACAGGATAGGAAATAGAGTCAATGGTATAGAAATAGCATTGTGTGGTGACAGATGGTGCCTGCACTTGTGGGGAGCATAGCATAATGTACAGAATTGTCAAACCATTATGTCCTACATCTGAAACTAATGTAACATTGTGTGTCAACTACATTTCAATTTAAAAAATGGAAGACACAAAGACCATCATGCAAGTGCAAAATAAAATCTCAAACTGTATATATGAAGCTATTATCTATGTCATTAACTGTAACTATAAAGTTGAATTTTAACTCCATTTGGGAAAGAGAAGAAATCCATTGTTTAATTCTTGGAGGAGACAGAGATGATCTCCTGATAGTTTACTCTAAGCCTGCAAATAGGCACTCAACCAAAATTTCAGAGAAAACAGAATCTTAAGGGTCTCTTTTTCTAATTTTTCTCTCCCCTCACTTACCTGCCTAATCTAAAAGGAGGTGCAACATATTATCCCACACTTTTACTATGTTGTTATGAATGAGCGGATAATTGACTATTTACAAAAGTCAACTACAAAGGGGTTTCCTATTTTTATTTCCCTTTCCTGCTTGCAGGCAGGTTTATGATGGTGCAATATGGTTGTGGAACATACACACTAATGCTGCAGAAGTTTCAGAACTTAGAACCATTTTTGTCTGTTTTCATACTCAAAGCAATCGGTTAAATGATAACTTTTATAGTCCAATTGAAATTCTTTCTACTGCTGTCACATGGCTTAATCCCAAATGACTCAGAGGTGTCTATCTAGCGAAGGACTAATTTTGTAGCTGCCTAAAGACATGGACAATTTTATCCAGGTAATGTCTCATTGATTAACTATGTATAGAGAGCTGGCAGGTTCTATTTATGCTCTAATGACTCAAATCTACAGTTTTTATCTTAAAGGAGGTTACAGTTTACTGAGACCAAATCTACATTCTGAAAGCATTTTGTGAGAAATTCCATATTAATTTTTTATAAGTACTAAATGAAACCAGGGTAAATAAGAGCAGAAAGGCAGAAAATAAGTGTTTTGAAGGAGGTGATTTTAGAAGACTTTTCTTGGTGCACTTTGGCAAAAGAATTTTTAAATGTTTCTGCCACCCATATGCTCCAGAAGATATTTGAACTGTGTCAAGGAGAAAAATGGTCCCTTTAGAGAGACTTCATTTTCTGGCAGACTGTTGCTTAGTTAAGATCATGGACAACTGAATCTGATCCAAAGTGAGGTAGCACACTTATAAAAATGTAAGGTTGTGACAGAAATGGTTGAGTATAGATCTTTCAGGCCAGTTGATACCTTGTGAGTACTCTTTAAGTTGGCTTTTTTTTTTTTCTTGGAATTATCCCCCTATGGATACAATCTAGGTCAGTGCGGCTAAGTTCTTATGGCATCAACTTGCTTTTCGTGCGAGATAAAAGTAGATGAAGATGATAAGATTGTGATCATCTTTTTCTGAGAGCTATATATCCTCTTCTGTGGCTGATATACCAAAATGTGGCCCCCAGGGAGCCACTTTCTTGGAATATGATATAATGGTTAAGAGTCTGTGTCTCAAAAGAAAAAAAAAAAAAAGAGTTTGTGTCTCATTTCTGACCCTAAAGAAGTTACTTCAGCACTCTGAAATTTGATTTCCTCATAACAATTGGAAAAGTAACAATACCTAGCTTTATATAAGTTATTGTATGGATGAAATGAAATAATTAATGCAAAGCACTTAAAGTTCCTGATGTATAATTAGTGCTCAACAAAATATTACCATTGTTAATGGAAGCATACTAAGACTGCTCACTCTAATTCTGATCCTTTTTTTCAAGGGAGGAGAGGGGTGGAGGGAGAGGGAGAAAGAATTTTTTTTTAATTTTTAATTTATTTTTTATTTTTTTATTTTTTAGGGAGAAAGAATCTTAAGCTCCAGGCTGAGCCTGGAGCCTGACACTGAGATAAGGACCTGAGCTGAAATCAAGAGCTGGATGCTTAACTGACTGAGCCACTCAGGTGTCCAATTCTGGCCCTTTCTTCACACTATTCCTCTTGCGTGGAACAGCCTAACTCTCACTCTTTGCTTAATATTTTGCTTTATATTCTAGGCATTCCAAGATGCTTTAAGTTTCTTTTTTTTTTGTTTGTTTGTTTGTTTTTTTATGCTTTAAGTTTCATTGTGATAGTTTTATTAGCTGCTTTAGTCTGATTTCTTGTTTGTCTGACTTCTGATTACATTTCCAGTCCAAGTGTGCTGCTTAAATGCAAAGCTTCTGGAGCCAGATGACCTGGGTTTAAATCTTGACTCTCCACTTATTGGCTATATGATCTTGGGTAATGTAATTAAGCTTTCTATGTCTCCTCTGTACAATAGGCATAACAGGCACTGTTATTACCTACCTCAATAAGGGTGTTGTGGAAATAAAACATATAAAGGGATTAGAAAAATGTCTCAAACAATAATTACTAAATATATTTTAACTACAATCATTACCTGTACAATTTTGTATTAATTGGTTCATCTACTTCCCCATCATCAATTATATTATAAGCCTTTTGAAATCAAGAGCCATCGCTCAGGTAACATTTACAGTACTTATCACAGCAATGAATACACAGCAGATGTTCAATACTTGTTAACTGAGTGAAGCCAAAGTGATATGTAAACTACTCAGAATGAAGAAAGAAAAAAAAAAACTCAACGTACTGAGCACCACACAGTTGCATCACATACATTATATTAATTCATCTTCATAGCATTTTGTGTGTGGAAGCTTTATCTTCTACATAGAAAGGGTTTATATGAAAATAAAATAATATTGCATCTAAAGTGCTCATAATGCTTGGCACATGGATGGCTCACTGAATATAACACATTAAATACCAGAAGAAACGAAGAGGCCAAAATCATCACCTCATTTTATAGATAAAGCAACTGAAGCTTATAGAAGTTGAATCAGCGGTCTGAGGTCAGTTTGCAAGAGATACAGCCAGTGATTGAAACTGATTTTTACTACCTCTATTATACCAAAAATCACTAAAACATTCCTTAGGGGGGAAAAAAATTCCTTAGGGAAAAAAAAACAAAAAAACTTTGAGTTTATGGTGATGGGGTGGGGCCCTTGGTTTGCAAGAGATACAACCAGTGATTGAAACTGATTTTTATACTTCTATTATACCAAAAATTACTAAAACATTCCTTAGAGAAAAAAAACTGAGTTTATGGTGATGGGATGGGGCCCTTGAGAAATCTATTCCATATAAATTGAATTAATTTTCTGCTCTCATAAGGTGATTATAGACAAGGAACTAGTTATTGGATAAATAGGGGGGTCAGAGAACAGAGCAGTGAATTAGGAGTCAGAATCTTGTTCTAGCCTTAACTTTGCCTTTATGTAGCTGTTTGGGCTGAACCTGTGTGGGCCTTAGTTTCCATCTATACAAGAGAAAAGTGAATTAGAAGAGAAAGGATCTCTAAGCTCCTTTTGATATTGGACATTCACAGTTATGAACGTAGCATACAGAATCTTAAGACGTGGCATTCAGTGGTCTAAAATTGTTGTTGTTCCGTGTAGTCAGGGTAGAAATTCTTCCTACTTTCATGAAGAAGCTGAAAAATGCTTTGAAGTATGTGCTTGAATGAGATATTTTTTGTCAGTGTATACTGCTGACTTTGCCATGCTATCTTTGGTTGCATGGGTACAGAAACATCGAAATCATTCCTTGTTAATTATGAGGAGCATATTTAGGGACAGTTAGTCTATTTCCTTTGCTTCTAAAACTGCAGAGTAAACATCATCCTCCAAATCCATTTTGGGGTTTTCTTATTCAACCATATTAGGGCTTTAGTAATGACACACGTGTTGTCAAGAAAAACACATTATTCTAGGAAAAGCGAAGTGGGATGTGTGTAATGCCATACATTTGGAGGACTGAAAATTTTGTTTATCAAAGGGATATTTTCATATATTAGGTATTTGCTATTGAGTATTTTTTTAAAGATTTATTTATTAGAAAGAGAGAGAGTAGGGGGTGGTGTGGAGAGGCAGAAGGATAAGGAGAATCTCCAGCAGACTTCCTGGTGATGAGGAGCCTGACTCGGGGCTCAATCCCATCACCCTGGGATCAGGACCTGAGCCGAAATTAAAAGTCTGATGCCTAGCCAACTGAGCCATCCAGGTGCCCCAATACTTGGTGTTTTTAAAAGATGTTCTGGGGTGGAAGGATAATGCCAAGTAAAATATTCCCCAAATAACGACTAAAGATCTTCTATCAAAGTCACTGAAGAGAGAGGGATAATAAGGAAAAACAACTTGCTTTTAACTAAAAAGCAGATTGAACCTATAATTTGCATTTATATGAAGTCCTTAGAATACCATTTATTAATTGTATTTGTGGGAGTTTGATTGTAATTATGAATCATTAAACCGTGCACACAACAGAGAGTGAAATTGCCCTGAACTAAATGTTGGATTTAGAAAATCCTTTATTGGAAAAAAAAAAAATCTCTGTGCTCCCCCCGTGCATTCCCATGAAGACTGGCAAATAAATCCTGGTAAACTCTTTGGAAATAGGAATGATTAAGACAGAAGAAAATAAAAGAATAAGCCTATTACATTGCAACTTAATTAGTCCAACAACCCCAAGGAGCAAGCCAGTACTTTGTTAATAGGGCTTCAGAAAGCCACATCATCAAAGTATTCAAAGTTGTTCCAAGAGGCCTTTTAAATGAGTAACTCTGAGGAAACTTGGATCAAATAAATGGGAATAATGATAAAAAGTCAGATCAAACAGAAACATCAAAAGTAATGAGGTTAGCTGTAGTTAGACTCACTTGGACATGTTTGTGCTGCCTGGATTTCAAGGTTTGCCTGAGAACAACTAGTGACCACTAAACATGGACGGAAGGGTGTTTATTTTGCAGCCACCTGTGGGGACCATGACAAGGCTCACAGTTCAACTGGATCTACTTCACAGATACAGTGGTCTCCTTCAAGGGAGACTTCCAGAGGAGATAAGGACAAAAAGACCAAACTCCTTCGCTTTTGAATCTACCTCAAGCCTTCTCCCTGCCCATGTGTACAAACATGCTCTTTTGAGTATGTTTCTATATTCCAGGCTTGTACTAAAGAAAATGCCTTCAGCAAACAAACTCGCTCCAGTGGATTTCTTGTGCAGGGGAGGGGTAGGGGGTGGGGGAGAGGAAAGCATCCTTTTTCAAGAGGAAACATAAAAGCAATACCATTCTGATGATTTACTAGAAGATTAAATAACTTACTTGAAGAGGAGGTATTTTTTGCTTTACTTCCTTTGAAGGTAAGTTTTAGATTTTAGTAATAAATCCATTTTTTTGTTTCATTTTGTGCTTACTGTAAGCTCTGAAATGTACTAGACCACTGGGGCCGGAGGAAGGAGGCATGCATGACTCTTGTACCCTGGAATAGCATAGTCAAACATTAAACAGTTGGGGATCAAAGCAGGATGCTAATTTGTGAAGCACAGACTGAAACGTTTCCAAAAAGTTAGAACATTACATTTGGGTGAGCCGGCAGGGAAGTTTTTCAGGGAAGAATAGTGGCTTGTGTTAGACTTTAAGTGTCATTTCAAGACTATATTAAGAAATACACAGTAATAGGAAAAATCAGTAACATCTCATGTTTACTCTTTCCTGATTCCAGGTCTTTGCTCGTGACATTCTTTTCCATCTGGAATGTTGCTCCTGCCAATGTAATCAATCACTTCTTTCAAAATCTGGCTCAGAACACATCTCTGCAGGAAATCCATCCTGCTAATTCCTTTGCACTTTATCATTTTCAATAATCCCATCTGACTGTGCTATTTTTCATTTTAATTGTTCTTGTGTCATTGGCTTGGGTGGATCAATTTTGCTAAACTTAAACTACTAATAACCAAAAAATGTAGCATCTTGTTCATTTGGGATGATTTGGGGTTTTTATTTTTCTTTTCTTATTTCACCACCCAGTACACACTTTTACACCTAGAAAGCTCCTTCTTTCATGTAAGTCTATTTTTCTGAACTTTTAGAATGAGGTGGAGTTCAGAAAAGCTCTTCTATTTCCTCCTAGCTCCCCCATTACAATTTCCCCCTGTTCTTAAAACTAACACTTATTTTCTGTTTTTTTGTTTTTGTTTTTCTGCTTTGTTCCTTTCTCCTACTTTGGTCTAGACTTTGCTTTGTCCTTATTGTCCCTAATTTGATACTTAAAAATCTGCTTTTTTTGAAGTATAATTTGCATATAATAAATGGCAAAATTAGATGAATATTGACAAATTCACATACTATTGTATCTATCATCCCAGTCATGGTCTAGAACATTCTATCACCCCCAGAAATGCCCTCATGTCAAGCCCCTCTCCCATCAGCAACTTTTGATCTGATTCTATCACCATAGTTTTTGTCTTTTCTAACATTTTATACAGAATTGTATAGCATGTAGTCAGTCTGATATTGAAGCTCAGGTGCTTTACCTCCATCTACTGCTTCTCTTAAAAAGTTAAAAAATGGTGAGGTAGGGGGCACCTGGGTAGCCCAGTCAGTTAAGTACCTGCCTTTGGCTCAGGTCATGATCCTGAGTTCCTAGGATCAAGTCTTGAATCCAGCTCCCTGCTCAGTGGGGAGCCTGCTTTCCCGCCTGCCCCTCACCCTACTCGTGTGAGCTCAGTCTCTCTTAACTAAATAAAATCTTTTAAAAAATGGTGAAGTAGTTGAAGTTGAGCTGGTTGCCCAAGATTGCCTCTTGGCTACCAAGGGAATCCAATTTGGCCTCATTCATACCCAATGGCCTCCTTAATAATCAGCAAATCAAAAACCTACTAACCACAAACTACTGCTAAGAATTATAAGCAACTGGAAGAGATCCTAGGGAATCCACAAATTAGTAAAATATATTTCCTGTCTTCTAGAGTTTGTTGCTGGTAGGAGATAAGACCAGAGCAAACTCTAATACACCAGAAAGTAGGGGAGGGGGTCATACAAAACATTCTAGAAGTTCATTGGAGAAGGAGGACATTTTTAACTAGAGGATTGGAAAATTCTTTTTTTAAAAGAAATATCTTTGATCTTGACCTTGGAAAAAGAGTACGATTTCAAGAGGAGGTGTTGGTGACGTGATATTTCAGGAGGAGACAATAGTGTAAGTGTGGAATGCAGAATAATGGTTTCCCAAAGATGTCCATGTCTCAGTCCCTGATACCTGCAAATATGTTCCTTTATCTGGCAAAACGTACTTTGCAAATGTGACGAAGGATCTTGGCATAGGGACATTATGTTGGGTGGGCCCACTGTAATCTCAAAGATCCTTATAAGAGAGATGCAGGAAGGTCAGAGTCACAGAAGGAGATGTGACGGCAGAAGCATCATCAAGAAAGAGAGAGGCAGACGAGAGGCTGATTGATTCTTGAAGTTACTATATACCTGAACTTGAAGATGGAGGAAGGAGTCATGAGCCAGGGAATGCAAGTGGCTTCCCGAAGCAGAAAAGGCAGGGAAACAGATTTTTCCCCTAGAGTCTCCAGAAGGAATATAGTCCTGCTATCACCCTAATTCAGGCTGTAAGATCCATTTCTAATTTCTCACCTCCAGAATGGTAAAATAATGTGTGTTTTTTATGGTTCTACGCAGTAATTTGTTATGATAGTAATTGGAAACTAATACATCGAGAAAATATGTCTTTTCGGAAATTGAGAATAGTATAGTTTGGATGTAGTCTAACCTTTGTAAGGGGGTAGTGGAAAACAGGGTTGAATCTGTAGTTGGGAAAGGGAGCAGGCAACCTGTCATATAGGCATCCACAGATTCTCCCTCACAGTTCTCAGGAGAAACCAACCCTAACCTGACCTTGGTCTCAGACTTCTCGTCTCCAGAACCGTGAGATAATACATTCCTGTTGTTTAAACCACTCAGCGTGTTGTACTTTGTTATGGCGCCCTAGGGAACCAACACACATATATTTAGCAAAAATGGGGAAACATGGAAGGAGTCAGTCTGTGACTTAAAAAATTGGGAAGCAGTGTGTGGAGTGGTCTGGACACTGAGAAGTCATGAGGGCTAAAATGGGATTGCAACAGACTAGGGAGCACTGAGAGTGAGAACAGTGCATTGGGGTGAGTAAAGTTTCCAAACTGAAAGCCATGACACGTTGTGCTTATGAGGACAACAGCGCAGAGTATTTGAAATCATGGCTGTCCTAGGAAACATAATCTGTCAATAGTTCTACAGAGTTCTACTTATGTAGAATACAAGTCCCACAAAGTGCTCTGAGAAACTCTTTTTTAGTCAAATATGTAAGGAAAGCTCAATACTTTAGAGTGTTAAAGGCTCTAAGAAATCTTGAATAAAAAGAAATCAGTTCAACTTTGTATAATTCAGCACTTCTCAAACTTATGTGAATATGCAACCTTTTTTTTTTTTTTTCATGGAATCCCTTTCGTATCCATGGAATATTCTTGGGACATCTTGCTCTGGGTGTGTCCCATTCTCCAAGATCTCAGCTGTCCATTATAGTACTGGTAGCCATATGTGGCTATTGAGCTTGGAAATGTGGCTAATCTGAATTGAGATAGGCTTTGAGTATAAATATGCATAGTATTTCAGTATGGAGGTTCCTCAAAAAGTTAAGAATAGGACTACCCTATAATACAGTAATTGTACTACCAAGTATTTACCCAAAGGATACCAAAAAATATGTATTCAAAGGGACATTTCACCCTGATGTTTATAGCAGCATTATCAATAATAGTCAAATTATGGAAAGGGCCCAAATGTCCATTGACTAATGAATAGAGAAGTTGTGGTAGATACATAATAGAATATTACTCAGACATAAGAAAGGATGATATCTTGTCATTTGCAACGACATGGATGGAGCTAGAGTATATTATGCTAAGCAAAATTAGTCAGAAAAAGAAACACCATATGATTTCACTCATATGTGGAATTTAAGAAATGAGACAAACTTAGGAGTAAAAAAAAAAGAAAGAGAGAGGCAAACCATAAAACAAACTCTTAATTATAGAGGACAAACTGAGGGTTGCTGGAGGGGAGGTGGGTGGGAAATGGGTTAAATGGGTAAGGGTAAAGTTGAGATTTTATTGGATAGCACTGCTCTCTACCCTATTTGCTCAGTATTCTGATTTCTAGGTTCTTTTTAAGAATTGAAAAGGTCTAGGCTTCATCCTTTTCTTAAGCTAACAAATTAGCTTGCCACAGTTTCAAGGGTGCTAGTGCAAAACATGATACCCATGGATCAAAAAATTTTTTAAATTTTTATTTATTTATGATAGTCACACAGAGAGAGAGAGAGAGGCAGAGACACAGGCAGAGGGAGAAGCAGGCTCCATGCACCGGGAGCCCGACGTGGGATTCGATCCCGGGTCTCCAGGATCGCACCCTGGGTGGGCCAAAGGCAGGCGCCAAACCGCTGCGCCACCCAGGGATCCCCCCATGGATCCCCCCATGGATCCCCCCATGGATCAAAATTAAAGGATAGGTTAGTATTTATAGCAATAGCAGTAGCCAGAAATAGCAGCATTTTATTTCATTTTTCTTTCTTTCTTTTTTTTTTTTTTTCATTTCCAGAGTCTTAGTTCTCTTCAGCAATATTAAGACTTACTGGGTGGCATTACAGGAGAATTCTGAGCTTAGGAAACCCTAATTGTCTACAATAGTCAGTTAGCATGCCTACCCTTTGCTCTACAGGGACGCATTATCTTGATCACACCAGACAGTAAGCAGGTCTATAGTTTGGTCTGGAAGAAGACACTTTATCTTTCAAGACTGTAAGTAAATCTGTCCTTTGCTGTGAATGGAGTAACTCTATCTTTGCTATACAAATATCCTTGAAAAGATGACCTGGAACCAAGAACAATCAGTGCCTTGCTTACAAGATGTACGGTAACACAAGAATTGTCCCCCAAATGTTCTCTTCTTCAAGACCTCATGACTTAGAAAATATGTGGAAATGAAGACCACTCCTGGACTTTCCATCCTCTGTTTAAGAGATTAAAGCTCAGGGAAACCCTGAGTGGATATCCAGGTGAGAATCTTCATTCCCCAGTATATAGGAGAATATCAGAGTCTAGAAAGGATTATGCTCCTCATGCCACTGTTTTGCTTTCCTGGATGTTGTTTCAAGAGCTAGAAGATAATCTCCAGCACTTAGTTAAACTTCTTGGACCACTCTGATGTAGGTCAGAGCTGATGGGAGAGCTGAAGAATTCACAGGACCTGACACTTCTACTATCCACGTTGGATAGTACTTAGATGGTGCCTTAATCACACGCATGCCTTCATCATTCCCCCCACCACAAAAATAAAATACAATAGTAATAAGGCACTATGTATATAAACATATATTGTCAAATATATAATAAAGTACAATGTTTATAGAACTTACATGGTCAAATATATAGCAGCTACCTTCAAAAGTTCTTAGGGTAACAGACTCTATTCCAGTAATACTACTATTGTGTAAAATACTTTCTGTAATAGTGCCTTGAATTTTTGGAATCTTGTTTTATTCCCAATGGTGGAAAGTTTTTCTCCCTTGGAAAATGGTTAGATTTCTGTAAACACATATCCAAGTCATTCATTTATCACCAAGTCCTGTGAATAAGTTGAGTAATATGAAGCATATTAACTACTTTAAGTAAACAAAGTTTGATTTTAAGATTCTGACTTAAAAATCATTTAAGAGCTTAAAGTGGCTCAAGCAGTAGTTTCAAGGCAACTTTAGGAGTTCCAAAATTATTTTGAGTAAAGGCAGCATTTCTTGAATAATTAAATAGCTCTATAAAGAGACTGCTTTGAAAGTGTATGCTTTTTCTGATTGTATGAATGTCAGTAATGGTATTCTAAAATCATTATTCCTTTCCATGTGCTATTTCTCTGAGTATATTAATATTAGGTGACAATATTGGATCACTTATACTGTGCTAAATAGTTTATATGTATAAGCCATCAAAAAATTCTATTTACAGGGTAGAAAGTGAGGACAGAAAGGTTCAGTAACTTATCCAAGATCATTCAGTTTTTAGCAAACTCAGAACTTGAGCAAGGGCATACTTTGCATATGTACTATTTCATCAAGCCAAACTAAAGGGACAAAGTTTGACATATGCATAATTACATGTAAACTTCCTGTTTTTCCAAAAACATTTGACCAAAGATTTGTACATATTGTACCAAAGAGAGAGACCTTTTTTGGACTTTTGTACTCTATACTATATATATTGGTCCTAGTCAGTTTCCATAGCTCATTTTTGCATTTAATATCTCCCTTGAGTACAAAAAGGATGTAAACATCTCATGTGAAATGTAAACCTAGTTTTGTCTTTAATATGTTTTCAATCTGGTATATTTATAGATTCAAAATAATAGAAAAAAGAAGATATAGAAAGCCTTTGTATTCCATTAAACCATGTATAAAATCCCCTGTATACTCTCAAGAAAGAAATAACCAGCTTCAAAATCAAGGAGCTAGATTTATTTATTATATAGTCTTTATAGGTTGCTTTGTGTAGGAATTTGAGTTATAGGAATATTATAATTGAAGTCATTCTCTGACATCTTGGAAATAGAATATAAATGTTTGTTCCTGGGGCACCTGGATGGCTCAGTAGGTTAAGCATCTGTCTTTGACTCAGGTCATGATCTCAGGGTTCTGGGATCCAGCCCCACATCGGTCTCTCTGCTCAGTGGGGAGTCTGCTTCTCCTTCTCCCTCTGCCCCTCCCCCCTCTCATGCTCCCTCTATCTCAAGTAAATAAAATCTTAAAAAAAAACCTGTTTGTTTTTGATTTTGATATGAAAATTTATCTTAGAAGTAGTCCAGAAATAAGATTCATTCAGTTATTCATTCATTCACATTTTAAATTCATAGTTATTTAGGGCATTCTATGTGCATGGTACAATATTAGGGAATATAGAGGATATAAAGACATATGAAACAAGATGCCTTCCCTCACAGAGTTTCCAATCTAATGGAGAAACAAAATATGTGCACAACTGACTGGAGTGCAAAACTGTATATGAGCCAAGGAAATTCATTTCAATTCAATTCAACCAGCTTCACTGAGCGATTCTTGTGTCCATGTTTTACTAGACACCCATGATATAAATATGAATCAAATACTTGCTGTAATCTAGAAAAGTTATTGAATACAATTAGTCTTCATAAGGAATGACTGTGTACATTTAAACCTTGAGAAAGTTTCTTATCATCAAGATGTGATTCATAGCTGGTGGGGACATACTGGGGACATAGAGAAAAGGAATTAAAACACGGAATGATTGGTTGCAGTATTTGACCATTATATTCCTTCAAATCTTGAGACTCCAGACTCCATAATTTAACCCTCTCCATGCTTTTTTCAGAAGTTCATATGTGTTTCAGAAGTTCTCGAGTCACCACATGTCTGCGATTGCCTACTTCAAGTTTAGATGAAGTCTTCCTGCTATGAGGAGTTGAAATGTTCCTTTAGAAAGTCTGATTAGCATTATTAAACAAAGAAGTCTCATCAGCCCAGAAAACATTGTTGTCACTTTTTTTTAAAGCCTTATTCAAAGAGCATGTTTCTTCGTTAAAGAAAAACAAAACAAAACAAAACATAAAGTAATTACAAAGATTGATCAAGATTCAGTATTCATTCAGTAGTTGGTCCTTTTAAAAATAGCTTCTCACAGTTTGTCTAAAATCAAAGCTTTTATATGTTGGTAAATTGAATCTAAAGAAAATATTTAAAAACTAAAGCTTTTTTCTTGAAAGCAGTGGACTCATTTCAAATAACATTCAACATACTGTGCTTGGGGACAGTTAACTGGATTTATCAAAAGTGAAAAAGAAAATGGAGATTGATTGTAGCGAGTAGCACAATGTGGCTATAATGCTCATTTGAAGAATATTTTGAAGAATTGTCTTATCCTCTCAGTTGGTCTTTTTCTTATTCTGGTTTAAAAGCTTAGAGTAATGAAAAAGTATTTCCACAATCCAAATATGAATGTCCATTTTCATTTTTGCCTTTTTTCTCTGTAAAACTATAAATAACCATAAATAACTATAAATTAACCATAAATAATAAACCATAAAAATTAAGAATTCTCTATAGGTTAATCATAAATAACTATAATCTGTAAAATAAACTACAAGTAATCATAAAAATAATAAACCATAAATAACCGTAAAAAATCCTTGAGATGTGGAATATTCATGGTTTCATTTTACTTTTTAGTCTCTCTCCTAAAGGCTTCTTATAAATTTTATCTTAGAAGAAAGAAGACTTTTCCAGTGATTCTAAAACGGTCACTGCATGAGTTATTAACGAGGAGTTTTGTTCTCTCATGAGCCCTTACCAGGCATCTATTATAGCAATTGGTGTTAATCTGGTAACAGATGAAAGGATTTGACTGAGCTGGAGTTACAGTAGTAAATCAAACAGATGTTTGAGTCATTTTAATCATGATCTATGTGGACTGGACACCAGGACCATCTGAATAGCAGAATAGGGTTGGCTTGTCTGCTTACCGACGGAAGGTCAGAGTGGGAAAACCATTGGAAAGCATGTTTACTTTTGTAAAGTGGGTTAGAAATTTGCTGCTGTTTGGTGCTAATTTTCAAGAATGCTGCTTGTGGCAGTGACTAAGACTGCTAAGACTGCAGATTTATAACCAGATATCTAAAATTTACTAGGAGAAAATTTTTATTTTCTCCTTAGGTTTCTCAATTATTCTGTGTCTAGGTTTTCTCATATTTAAATTGGGAATAATGTATTGGTACTTCTAGAGTTGTGAGAATTGAAAGAATAATAGAATAAGGGCTTTGACAGTGGTCAACATAGCAAGCACTCAAATCCTCAACCCCAGAGGTATGTGTGACAGATTTTATGTGTCAACTTGATTGGGCTAAGGGATGACAAGATGGCTGAAAAAACAATATTTCTGGGTGTGTCTGTGAGAGTGTTTCTGGAAGAGATTAGCTTTTGAATTGGGAGACTTAGTAAAGAAGCCTGCCCTCACCAATGGGGAGGATGTCATCTCATTACTGAGGACCTCAATAGGACAAAAAGGCAGAGGAAGGGAGAATTTGCTCTTTGAGTTGAGTCATCCGCCTCTCCTGCCATCAGATATCAGCAGTCCTGGCTCTTAGGCTTTCAGATTTGGACTGGGACTTATATCACTGGCTTCCCTGGTTCTCAGGCCTTTGTGTTTGGACTGGAACTGCATCACTGGCTTTCCCAGGCCTCTAGCTTGCAGATGGCAGATAGTGAGTGGGACTTTGCCTCCCTAATCTCGTGTACCAATCTTTCATAATAAATTTCTCTATAGATATCTATGTATATCCCAGTGGTTGTGTTTCTCTGGAGAACCCTGATGCTAATATCAAAATTCCTACTTTATAGATGAAGAAGACAAGACACAAAACAATTCAGTAATTCTTCCAAGAGCATGTAGCTGGTAGGTGGCAGAGTGAGATTTGAACCCAGGAAGTGTAGCTTACGACTATATACCATAACTCCAATATACATGAGAAATTTTCATTAAATTTTAGTGTCACCTTTAAGATTAAGTCTCAGCTTGTTAAAATATGAACTACTACATAAGAAAAATGCCTTTAAATTATGACTCCTGCTAATAAAAACATAGTAAAGCCTATTAAGTCTCAAGAGGAAAAGAACAGAAGTCTTCCGACCCTGTAACTGAAACTTTCGCTAGGAGATAAAGGGAGAATGTTGTCCTAAAGGCCATATTTAGATGAAATTTGATCCAGTGGGTAAGGATGAGTAGCTTATTATATATCTCACTTACTTGGGAATATTAATTTAATAAAATTAAATAAATTCCATTATTTTTCTTGGTCTACAGGAAAGTAACATTAAGTCTGATTCACCTAAGAGTAGGGGTCTTGAGGAAATTGTCTCAATCTTTACAAATGTCTTTTTTGGCTTCTCTGGGTTGGTTGGAGTTATGTTTACACTGAACTGACTATCCACAAGTTATGTTTTGAAGTGTTTGCTTCCTGAAGCACTTGAAAATGACGCAGGACAGTGGGAAACTGCCATTCTGACCTTGCAGGATAGCCCAGTGATTTAAGAGCCAGGAGGTGGAGTCAGACCAAGGAAGTTTATAAGTCAGCTCTGCTACTTGCTTGCTCCATGTTATTGGACAAGTTACTAAAGGTTCTGCACTCCCTTTTCTTCATATACAAGAAGGAGATGGTAATAATATCCATCTCCTAGGGCTATTGGGAGGATTAAATGAGTTGACATGAATAAATCTCAGATGGATGACCAACACACACAAACAATTTTGGAACAGTTAGCTCTTGTTAACGTTACTGCCATTGGCCCACAGACTTGCCTCTTAAGTTGGCTGACATATCCACTAGCGCCGAACTCACATATATCCATACTTAGTCACAGTGTATGTAGTGGAGGAAAACCTTAGCCCAAGCATCATGAGCTTTTAATTAACATAATTTTAAAAACACTTTGATTTATAGAAAAATAGTAAACATTGTTATATTTTAAGAAACAAGCACAGAGAAAACAGTATTTAGATACCAGGAAACTCCCAATATCCAACCTCTCGAGATAGCTCCTAAGATCAGTTCAAGTTCAGTCTCATTCCCAATACTTCTAAACCCAGTATATGATGTTCACATCACAGATAAATCCTGACAGTTCTCTTCATGTGTCCTCGGTTAGTCCTTTAACATTTCTGAGTCTCAATTTTCTTACATATAAAACTCTATGCCCTGTCTGACTCACTGGATAGTTGGGAGAGAGGGGAGACACTATATGTAAAAGAAGCCCACCATATCCAAAATACCAAGCTGTTATACATAAGATAAAATACGGTATTTCTTTAAGAATGATTATTCCCAACATGGAAGGTTTGAAAAAGTGAATTAATCTTACCCTCTAAGATCACAAGGACAGAAAAATAGACTAAAATTTTATATAGATTTTCATCAAGCATTGAAATGGAATGATAGGCTGATTAAACTACATTTGTAAATTCCTACCAACATTTTATCTAGAGAGATTAACCACTCCCACATTTTGTAAGGCCCCCACTCCACTAGAGAGAGGATGCAGAAGGCTACGTAGGATGTTAGTTTTGTGTTGGGAATTCCAGACTCTGAGCAGATCAGGGAAGGGATGAGTTCTGGCAAGAAGGGTTTTAGAGACTACCACACTATGTCAGAAGGGTAGCCTCCCTCTCCGCCTGTGGGTCCTGAATTCTTTTTACAGGTGCCAGGCCCAGGAGAGGGGAGAGGGATCAGACTCTGAGGCAGCAGATGCTGGTCCTATCTCTGCATTCACAGTGTAAACAAACACACTGAAATACTCACACTAGCATGCACAGATATATAAGCTTCCCACACAACACTGCTTATAATGCTGATAGCTAAAAATTGGAAACAATATAAAGGCCTATTTATATGGAGTTCTTTAAATAAACTATGGTACATTCAATCTATAGAATACTTATTCTATGTATGGAGAACATTTAAAAATACAGATTTCCATGTAAGGACACGGAATGGTGTTCACAATGTGTTAAGTAAAAACAGAGAAGTATACATACTACAGTATATGCAGTACCATCCCACCTTTGGAAAGAAATAAAAAGCTCTTTATCCCTCTCTTTATTCTTATGTGAACACATATACATTTATGTAAAATCACAGAGAAAAATGTTTGTGAAAATGTACACCATGTGTTAATAGTAGTTCTTTTTGAAAGCACTACTTGGAAGAGAGGACAATTATTTACTTAATGTATTTCCAGATTGTTTGGATTGTTTTCATAGGAAGTGGGTGCCACCTTTCATTTAGGAAGGAAATTTCAATGCACACACTCTCATATGCACACATAACCACACACACACACTAAGTCCAGGTAAATTCTATCATCTTTCCCTTTAGCACCTTCCTATTCATCCCTCCCCATTACCCTTACCTTCAGAATCAAAAGTTCAGCTCTGGACTATGTGCATAGTAGGCTCAAGGTCTAACCTTTGAACCAGGAAGATCTTCTAAATGTAGATTAGTGTGGGTAAACATGCTCACCTCCCTTGTTCTGGGACAGATTTTATTAGCAGCAGTTTGTATAATGATGAGCCCGTACCAAGCTACCGCCATCTCATCTCGTATTTATGACTTCAGGATTCCATTCAGAATCCCTTGCACCTGTTGAGATTATGCCTTTAATTTTCCATTGTTATATGTGTGTTTCCTCAAGTTCCAAAGTTTACTGCTGGGTTTTCTATTTTTTAACTAAGAAGGCAAAGATTTGTATTTTTGCATTTTTTTCCCCTAAAATTCTCTTTATAGCAGCATGTTCTTTTGGTTCAAATTATCAACTACCATGATCTGTAAGTCCTGTTAAAGTGACTGTCTGTTGAAACCAGAACAAGTGTTCTATATACTGGACCATTGCCAGTATTGGACAGCCAACAGAGCACACCAGATTGAAAGTTACACCACCAAATATGTTCAGTTTGCCTCCATTTCTTCCTATTTTAATGCACGTCTTAAAATTTTCTCTTGATAAATGGATGCTTTTGTGGCCTAGAATCAAGAGATTTCCTGCATTAAAAAACAAAACAAAACAAACAAAAAACGATAGTATGAACTCCTGATATTTGAAAGAAGTAAATTTTAGAATGTTGTAATTCCAAACACCATGATGGCAAACAATTCTTCCCATAAGATGCAATAAGGGATCAATAAAAACTTTTAATTCCTTCAAATCTTAGATTTCATAAATACAATGCTGAAGTTATGTTTGAATCATTTGGACTTCTTTCTTTATGGAAGCTTTGATTTTTGTTGCTTGTTTTTGATTATAGTGTATTTTAGAATTGAATTTTTATCATTTACTAAAAGTCTCCATGTACAAGACAAGCAGAAGTAACAAAGCCAAGCCGAGATGTAGATACCAGGCAGAAAACTAGGCTCACTCACTAGTGAAAAGATTTACTTTCACATATAAGCGTCACCTTGATGCAAATTTGTAATCTTAGCAAGATCACAACCTATCATGGGAATCAGTCACTTATAAATGGTTAAGCCATCGAAGGTTAAATTTGTGCATGCTGAAGCCCACTATATTTAGGGTCAGTTAGCCCTTCATTTTGTTGCTACTTGTCATGTTGTTGAAGAGAAGTCAGCTATCATTATACAGCTCCGTCCTTGCAAGTTCTTCCAGCCTCCAAGTTACCCTTCCCAACTTACATGAAGCTTAGTAGAAGAGAGTACAGATAGATTTTCTTTGTTTCATGATTCATGTGTCTAATGGAAAAAGCACTGGATTTGGAGTCTGGATATCTGTCATTTTTAAGTTTTGGTCTTGATCGGGTCACTTAATCTCCCTGGTCTACAGTATCTACAGTATAATGTGACCTGTTGAAAGATCTGTAAGGCTCCCAAACTTCAGATTTAAATGTCCACCTGCCTATTTAATTATTCCACTTGAGCACCCTTTGCATATCAACTAAACATCTCAAATATAACCTGTCAAAACAGAAGTCTTAGTTTTCCCCCATCATATTTGTTCTGATCTTTGTCTTTGCCATTTCAGTTATTTGTCATGTATCCAATTTTTCAAAACAATATCTGGGAGTCAGACATCACCAAGATGGCAGCGTACGACACCCCAGCCTCCATCCCTCTGCAAAAATTAACAATGAGACAGCCATCCATGAATGAGAACAGCAGTAGGAGAACTCTGCAGTCCATTAAGAAACTTCAAAACACAGTGGAACAAAAAACCTGAGAGTAACTACAGGGAGGGAGGGAGGGAGAGAGAAAGGGAGAGAGGGAGGGAGGGAGGAAGGGAGGGAGGGAAGGAAGGAAGGAAGGAAGGAAAACAATTTCATTTTGATTATTTATTCAAATGTACAGACATCTATGAAAAGCTACAAGGATCACAAAGAATCCAGGAAATGAGACTCCACCAAAGGAACACAGGAAACTTCCAGTAACTGATCCCCAAAAGATGGAGATCCAGAAAATGCCTGTCAAATAATTAAAATAATTGTTCTAAGGATGCTCAAAGAGATATGAGAGAACAGAGATAAGTAACAATAACTTAGAATGGGAAAAATATTTCTGAATCATATATCTTATCAGGAGTTAATATCCAAATTATATAAACAACTCATGTAACTCAAAAGCAAAACAAAACAAAACAAAAAACATTTAATCTAATTAAAAATGGGAAAAGAACCTGAATAGACATTTTTTCCAAAGAAAATAAATGAATAGCCAACAGGTACATGAAAAAGTGTTCAATATTATTAATCATAAAGGAAATGCAAATCAAAACCACAATGAGACATCACCTCATATCCATCAGAATGGCTATCATCAAAAAGACAGATAAAAAATGCTGGCAGGGATCTCCATATGATCCTATAAGGCATTACCATATGATCGAGCAGTTCTACATCTGGGAATATATCTAAAGGAAACGAGAATTCTAGGTTGAAGAGATATCTGCATCTCCATGTTTATTGAGCCATTAGTCACATTAGCCACGACATGAAAACAACCTAAGTGCCCATAATGGATGAAGGAATAAAGAAAATATGGCATATTATATATATATAATGGAATATTATTCAGTCATAAAAGGGAAGGAAATCCTGCTATTTGTGACAACATGGATGAACCTGCAAGGTACCATGCTAAGTGAAATAAGTCAGACAAATATTGTGTGATGTATTCACTTATATGTAGATTCACTTATTTGTAGACTCTAAAAGCACCAAACTCATAGAAACAGGAAGCAGAATGGTGATTTCTAGGGGCTGGGAAGTGGGGGAAATGGGGAGATGTTGGTCAAAGGGTATAGTATAAAGTTTCAGCTATTAGATGAATAATTTCTAGGGATCTAATCTAGAGCATGGGGACTAGAGTTATCAGTACTGTATTTTATACTTGAAAGTGCTATTAGAGCTCAAATATTCTCACCATAACAACAATCAAGTGTGTAATTCTGTGAGGTGAAGTACATGTTAACTAACCCTACTGTGGTAAGCATTTCACAAATATACTTGTACCAAACCACCGCATTGTACACCTTAAATTTGCATAATGTTATAGGTCAATTTTTTTCTCAATAAAGCTAGGGAAAAAAAGCCCTAAGAGTCTCCTTCAAATCTATCTGTTAATCTTATCAGTTTTACCTCTAAGATATAACTGATCACGTCACATTTCATGATCTTCACATTGCGTCATCTCCAGTGTTATCACTATTTTATTAGCCTTTTCTTTATTCTGTTGGCGAGGGAGGGGTTTCCACCCTGGGGTTCTAGGGATGGCCACACACATCACACCCAACACTGGACAGATGAGACTGACAACAGTTTATTAGTCACATGTACTGACTTACAGCACAGGGAACACCACGCAGGACCACACAGAAGTTGTGCTTGGGAGCAGAGTGAATGGGTAGAAACAGAGACACAAGCCTTGTGGTAGCGAGATGGTGAGGTGTCCCCTGGTTCTGCAGAATCAAAAGTTGCTACTCAGGGATAAGCAGGAATTGGGTCTAGTCTGATAAGGAGGGTGGTTTGGCTGAGGGACCTTATCTACGGGGGCAGAGAGAGGGGGGAACTTGTGGTTAGGGAACCCGATGTCCTTCTGATTTTATCAAATATCAAAGCACCTAATATTAATATTAGTGCTCACGCCACAGTCACCCTTGTCCAAGGCACCTTTTAGTGGAATTGCTTTAATGTTCTACTTCCTTACAATAATCCTGCAGCCTGTTCACCACACAACAGAAAGCTCTTTGGTAAGAGATAATCAGATGCAACTCTCTCTGCTTAATGCTTTTCTATGATTTCCTGTGACATTTACAATGAAACGGAAATTTCTCATGATGGCCCACAATTTTCAGAAAATCTGATTCCCATTTTTTCAGTCTCAAACACCAAACTCTTGGGTTCCCTCCCATTAACCACATTTGAATGTAACTTCTGTCCTTTGACAGAAAGGCCTTTGCACCTGGAATTATTTCTACTTGGAAAGCCCTGCCCAAGATCCATGTTTAAACGCCTCCCTCCTCCTCCTCATGAAAGTCTTTGTTGAAGGTTACTTTCCAAGAGAATCGATCTCGTCACTCAGCTGACAGTGACCTACCCACATTCCGGTCACTCTGTGACTTTGCTTCATTTTCTTCATAGCACGAATCATCACTGAATTTATCTTAACTATTAACTGATTTATTTGTAAATCTTCCAAGGGCAAAGATCTTGTTTTGCTCATCATTGTATCCTTATTGCTTACAAAACTGCCTGGCACATAGCAGGTACTCAATAAATAATTTGTTGAAGAAAAGAATGCAATTTACGGGTCTTTAAAATCTCTGTTTAAACACTTTAGTCAGATACTCTCTTGCAGCCTAGAATGATCTTGAGGACTCAAGGCCTCTGGGAATGCCAGCCTAAGAAAACAACGATTTCCCATGATTCCTCAAATATCCCCACTGACACTTTGTCAGTGGCTTTTTAAGGACTAAAAAGGAACGTACTTTGATGAATCTCACTGTTGGTTCTTTTAATCAGAGAACAATTCAGTCCAGGCATCACACGTGTTTTTATACTGTGGAAACGAGGACCATTTCTACCAGATTACCAATGCTCCTGTGGATCAGGATGTGAGAAGCACCAGCTGGAAAGGAGGCCTGGCTGTCAGCTGCTTCTCAGGGTCTCCTCCACTTTCCTGCATCCAATTATGGAAGCAACCGCATCATGCTCCATTGAAATATAAACTGTTTGCTCTTTGCTGGCTTTTGTAATTATCTGTAGTGTTAAAAGGCAACATTCAACTGAGTATATTTTAAAGATCTTATTGGCTTTATTCAATGATTCATGAGTGGAGTAGCATCTCATCTAGAATAGAAAAAGGAGCTCTCAGGAGCTGTACAAAATGGAAGATTTTTATGAGCAGAAGACAGGGAGACAAGAGAAGTTAAACTAGCAAAAAGTGGATGAGTTGTGGCAAGGTCACCTTGCTTTAGGGTATGGCAGGGGTCTATCAGGCAGGTGACTTCTCTAGTGTTGACAAGGTAATTCCAGATTGATTGTTTTAATATTACATTCCTGGGAAAGGCCTGAACTATAAGTTGAGTATTAAGTCTCAGTTTCTCTGATGTGGGGCTTAGCCTAAGTGACTCCATTTTGGGCCTGTTTGTCTTTTTAATTTTTTTTTCTAATTTATTCATGAGAGACAAAAAGAGAGAGAAAGAGGCAGAGACACAGGGAAGGATAAGCAGACTCCACACAGGGAGCCCCATGTCGGACTTGATCCCGGGTCCCCAGGATCACGCCCTGGGCCAAAGGTGGCGCTAAACCGCTGAGCCACCCAGGGATCCCTGTTGTCTTGTTTTTAACAGTAGTGTCCCACTCTCAGCCTGAATCAGCCTAAATTTATTAAGAGACAAAGTAGAGCTCTGAATTTTGCTTCACTAAAGCTATGGCCAAAAACCTGAAAGGAGAAGAAGGGAAAAAAAGGTAGTTTGTCACAGAACTGAATTTGCTTGGGAGGAAAAATTGATTTCCCCTGAGAAATCGAGAGTTCTTCAATCAGCATTAGGTGCACTGCTGACAAATTGGCTTTCCAGTATTGTTTTCTTTATGAAAACACATCCTACGTGATATGCCTCCTCCCAATAACCACGATGGCCTTAACAAATAAGGAAAGAATTATTTTCAACTTTCAAGTGCTCCTTTGTTAAGCAACAAAGCATGAGAGGAGAAAGTAATGTTGAAATCCAATTTTATTTCCAAAGACTGTAAGTCTTTATTTTTATGTTCTTACATTTTCTTGCCTGAAGCAATGGTGTCTTAGGACTATTTAATTTCAAAAGTGTAAGAGAAATGGCTGGCAGACATTCCTACCAGTATTAGCAGACAAGGTCTACCTCCTTTTTTATGATAACATTCACTTGGTGTTTACTTAACACTTCCAATGGAACCATCTTAAGTACCTGTACAAATTGACTTGTGCTGGGACAAGCATAAATATAAATTTATGGGTGAAAAAGTAGAGATTATAAAAATGCCAATTGTAAATAGAGGCAAAAACTGATCTAAGGGAACAAAATACTTGGACCACTTCAGTGTCTGCAGTATTGTTGCTGAAGAGAGAATTTTGGCTTGATAATTGACAGGTTTAGACTCCATCCTGTAGCTAAGTCAGTTGCATAGTGATTATTTTTTAAAGATTTATTTACTTGAGGGAAGGGAGGAGTAGAGGAAGAGAGGATCTCAAGCAGACTCCCCGCCAAGCACGAGCCCTACATGGGGCTTGATCTCATGACTCTGAGATCACAACCTGAGCCGAAATCAAGAGTCAGATGCTTAACTGACTGAGCCACCCAGATGCCCCAAAATAGATGATTACTTTAGTGTTGACTCCATTGGAATTTACCCCATACTAAAACAAATAACCGACTGAAATTCTATCTTGGTTTCCTGTTGCTGCATGGGAAGCGGTCTACCAAAGTAGCTGCTTTAGACACCCCACACTTATTATCTCTCTGTTCTGTCAGTAGTCCAGGTGGGTCTGAGGAATGCCTCTGTTTTGGTTGCACAAGGTAAAAAGCAAGATTTTGGCCAGCCTGGGCCTTTACCTGGACCCGCTGGGGGAGCATCTACTTCCGAGGAGTTGGTGGCAGATTTCAGTTCCTTGAGTCTGGATGGCTAAGGTCTCTGTTCTTTGCTGGTTATCAGCCAGGAGCCTCTTCCAGCGACTCAAGGCAGCCTGCATGCTGCATCACATTGTCCCTCCTCCTCTGGCTTTCTGTCTCTCTGACGGCCATCCCGCCTCACCTCTTCTGCTCCTAGTTGGGAAAAGTGTCCTGCTTTCAGGGGGCTCGTGTAATTAGATTGGGCCCACCTGGCTAACCCAGAATATTCTCTCTCTCTCAGAAGGTCTTAAGCTTGATTACACCTGCCAAGTCCCTTTTGCCATACTCACAGGTTTCAGATAGTAGAGCATGAACATCTTTGTGCTCCACCTATGAAGCTCCACCTGGTATGGGATCTGTCTCATTCTCTTGTTTTCATATGGTGGATTCCTACCAGCCATCTATTTCTTGAATATGCCAGGTCTGTTTCTCTCCCCAGGACCTCCACTCTGGCTGTGTCTTTTGCTGAGAAAGCTCTGACCCCAGATCTCCTTAAAGCTCATTTTCTTCATTCTGGTCCCAGTGCAGCTGTCACCTCCTCTGAGAGGCAACCCCTGGACCTCCTTGTAAAGTTCCTTGAGTCACTCTATTCCATTCCATTATTTTATCTTCTTTATAAATTATCCATACTATTTATTTGTCTGCCAGTTTATTGTGTGCCTCCATCCATAATGATTTAAGCTTCCTGAGGCCAGGAGCTCTGGCTGCCTTTCTTACCACTGCATTGCTGTGTCAAGTTGAATAATAGCTATAACATGGGAAGAGCTCAATATTTGTTGTCTAACCTGTGTTTTAGTTGTTTTTTTTTTTATGAGTAAAATTAAGTTTGTACCACTTTAACTTCTAAAGCTAACACATTATTTTAATGAAGGATATTATAAATACAGTTCCCACCTGCTATAACAATAATTACTAAAGTACAAGCCTATAACAAAGGTAGGTTGCAAGGAAAATGGGCAGTTGACTTCTGCTACAGGGCTTAGAGCAGGGCTTCTCCACCCTGGCTATGCAGTAGAGTCACCTGGGAGACATTAAAAAGCTCAGGACCCATACCAGACCAAAGAAGACAAAATCTCTGGAAATGGGGCTCTGGTATAGTTTAAAGTCTTCCCTGTGTCCTCCTGTGAATACCAGCAGCTGCTGTAAGAGCTCCAGAGCTGAAGATAGAGTGTGGGGTGCCAGGCCTTACCCAGAGTGCCCCAGATGAATGGGCCCACAAGTAGCATTAAGAATTCACATTGAGGGTAGAGCTATTGGTGCCTGACTTGTTCTATCATGGTATTAGTTTGCTAGGGCTGCCTTCATAAAGGACCACAAATTGGGTGGCTTAAACAATAGAAATTATTGTCTCACAGTCGGGAGGGTAGAAGTCCAAAATCAAGGCATCCTTGGTTGGTTCTTTCTGAGCACTATGTGTTCTAGGCCCCTCTCTTGGCTCCTGAGGGTGTTCCTTGGCTTGTAGATCTCTGCCTTCCACTTCACGTGGCATCCTCTGTGTATACTTGCCAGCCTGCCTTCAAATATCTCTTTTTTTTCTGGTCAAATGGAATAAGGGTCCCACCCTACTTCAGTGTGACCTTATCTTCACTAATGACACCTGCAACAACACTGGGGTTAGGACTTCAACATATGAATTCATCTTGGTGTGGGGAGGGGTATACATAATTCAACCCATAAAACAAACACAAAACTATATCACTTCATAAAGCATTATGGGGTGACTGTTTTCAGTCTTAGTCCAGGACTGAGGTTGAGAGAGTGGAAACGAATGAGGTGTGGCCTGGCTCTCAGGTAGGGGCACTTGTCAGAACTAGCAAGGTAGGAGTGCAATCCAAGCAGAACACTGGGTCTCCCTGAGCTAAGGAGGCAGAAATGGGCTGCTGAGGAAGCTGGAATTTATAAGGCAGGGTACAAGAGAGGGAAGCTGGGGGGAAGTGGGGTATAGGGGTGGAAGTCTACCTGGAAGATCTTGTCCAAGATCAGGGAGGCATAACAGAGGGTAGCTATTACAGGGCTGAAAGCTAAAGGCATCATTAGAGAGAGACGAGTGCTGGGGCTGTCTGGATGCCCCTCAGCCAGCTCATCTGTGCTGAGAACAGAAAGGGCACCTCTAACACTCTACTGAAACTCCAGAAAGTTCACTCCTGAAGAGAAAAGGCCATCTACTAGGATTAAAGACAAAAGCAAATACACCTATACCAAGGGAAAAAAAAAAAAAAGGCTAATCAAAAGGATTGACTTAACTGCCTGCCATGTAACACAGATCATCCATTAAAGGAAGACAGCAGCCCAGATTTCCCACAATATATTATCCACAACATCCAGAATATTATGAAAAATTACCAAACATGCAAATTAGGAAAATGTGACCCATACTCAAGAGTAAAGGAGTCAATAAGCCTTGACTTGACTCCTACATAACACTACACAAAAAATAATGCAAGATGCAAACATTAAAGTCAAAATTATAAAACATCTAGAAGAAAAGGTAGGAGAATATCTTTATGATTTGGGGGTAGACAGAGATTATCTTAGGACTTAGGCACTAAGCATTAAGAGGGGC